>NC_064826.1:80274242-80577272 GCF_024166365.1 Elephas maximus indicus
ATGAGCATGAGGGTTCGCTGTGACAGAATATAAGGATTATGGAGATGGAAGCAGACTGATGTAACCATATTAGTGCTCAGGTAAAGTAGGAAGCCCCAAAGCCCAGGCTCAATAATCTATCAGAGCTTGCTAACATGACATCTATTTGGCTATGTACTTGATAAGAGGGTGCACCACTTCCTTAAAAGCTTTTTCTTAATGATTTAATTAATCCTGAAACAATCATGTGCCTTGATAATTGTCTGCATATTTACTTTTAAGATTAATAACAGATCTAAAACCTTAGAAACAATTAAGCAGCAGGTATTATCAGAGACTCATAGGGTAATCTTTTTGTCTGCAGTTAAACAAACAAACGTTCGTTGTGAAAAATAATACCGATCACAGCATTTCCATGGCAGTCACAAATAATAAACTTTGTGGTTTTTAAAGACATCTAACACTTTCCTCAAAGTGAAAGGCTCTTCAGAGTTGATGTCAAATATTTCTGTTGAGTGATTCTGAAAATGTGTAAGGATGTAAATGGCCAAAAATTGAAGTTAACCTTTTTTGACAATTCTATAATATCTACCATTACACATCTGAAATGGAATAATAATTCTATATGAAATCTTGGCTGGTTTGGTCTTAAAACATTTAGGATAAAAAGTCATGTGGGATGCTCCCACGTAGTATTTCATAAAAATATGATTTCATCTGACCATCATAGCCTGGAACATATTTTTCTTGGTATTTGGCTTTTTCCCCCTTCTGCCTGAAATAAATATTCTGAAGTCTGTGTCTTTGCAGCATACTACATACATAGAACAAAAATATCTTTCTTCTCTAGGGAGGGACTGAGGCAAAGGCTTTTTCACAGAAGGTATTTCATTGCCCGCATTTTTTCAGGTGCTGTTGCTTAGATGTGTCAGTCGGGCAATTTTTATTCCTTGCTATTTTTTTTTTTTAAATGCACTAAAAACTTTCCTTCCTATCTTGTCTATTATAAACTCTGTTAACTCAAGTTCACCTGCCACTGGTACAAGTTTTAGATCTTTCTGGAGTGCTGCCACCTATCCCCTACAGTTTCATTACTTTGCTTTTTGTTTCCTTCACTTTATGTTGCTTTTCTTAGTGCAGGCTCTTCGGTGATGCTTGACAAATGTTTGTTTAATGAATGAACAAATAAACCTGTCTGTAGCATCTACTATATACTGCCTTGCATTGAGGTTAAATTGTGTATATACAAACTGTAAGTTCCTTGAGGGCCGGAATGTTGAAATACACGCCCCCTTCCCTCTGCGTGTGTGTATGCACACACACACGCTCTCTGACACACACGCTTGCTCAGACCATTGCCGCGGTAGGTGGTAGATGCCAAAGCATTTATATTGGATATATATATCAAGGTAGGGTAATGGAAAGTCAAAACACAGAAGATACTGATATTACATCTTAAATGTGGTACCACTATTCTTCGTTCATTTATTCATTCAACAAATATATATTGAGTTTTATGATATGTTACGCACTGTTCTAAGCACTAACACAGTGGTGGTGAACATGACAAATAGGGTTCCTGAAGTCATATGTCTTACATACTAGTGAGGGAGAGAGACAGTAAATAAATTAATGAATAAATAAATGACACGTCAGTATTGATAAAATACTCTGAAGAAAATGAAGCAGTGTCAGGGCCTAGCAAGTGACCATGAAGAGAAGGTTTCTATCGAATAGGGAGTCAGAACAGATCGCTCCACAGATAACAAGAGGTGACAGAATGAGTTATGTAACTATCTGGAAGAAGGAATAGTTTTTTAGGCAGATAGGACAGCAAATGATTTGAGGTTAGAATGAACTTGGCTAGAAGTTTTGGGGCTAGAATAAGCAAAATGGTCAATGCGATACACACAGAGTGAATGAGATGGAGACAGTGTGTTTACCAAATGGGCATTTCCATCCATTTCCACTTGGGTGTTACACAGGCATCTCCAACAAGGAGGAGCCAGCAAATGAGACTAAGAAGGAGTGGCCATTGAAGTTGAAGGAAAACCAGGAGATGCGATCCATTGGAGAAGAAACTGTTTCAAGGAGCAAGTGATCATCTGTGTCAAATGCTGCTGAGAAATGAAGTAAAATGAACACTGAAAATTGATCAGTTGATTTGACAAGAAGAATGTTGATGGATATCTTGAAAAGAATACTTTCAATGAAGATGTGGGAGGAACACCTAACTGGAGTTGGTTAAAGAAAGAATGAGTGGTGAGGAATTGAAAATGGTGAATATACGCAGGTCTTTTGAGGAGCTTTTCTAGAATGGAAAACTGAAAAAAATAAGGAAGTTACTGAAGGGGGTAACTGAGGCCTAGAGAAATTTGTTGTCTGCTTATTTATTGTATATGCTGGTCAGTAATATAGGCTATGAAGAGAACAATATATCCAACAATGTACAATAAAACCTGCAAAAGCCAGAACCTGTGTAAAGTCGAAACCTGTCAGAGAAGGAAAACTCAAATATTTTCCACTAAATAGAGAGTGAGAAAAATGGTGACTGCACCCTGTCAAAGGCAGAAAACTTACAAGACCCTATAAAATAAAACAGTCTCGTTGCGCTCTGGCTCTCACGGGTTTCACTGCATAGTATCTGTTCTCTGCCCGTAAGATAAGGGTATGAAGTTGTGAAATAAATCACAGTTAGCCTGACCTGACAGCATTGATTCACAAACACAGACAGACACACACACACACACTTTACACATACAAATATATATTAGTATTGGCTTTAGTTAAAGTGGAATAATTTAATTTTGGGAGAGGATCTTACAATTTTCAATTCCTTTTATCTCATCCCTGCTTTTAAGTGAAAGGTCTATTAATGTGTTTGTGAAGTGTTCATCCATTTGTTTCATGAGTGTTTATAAAATGGCTACTCTGTTCATTAGACGCTGTTCCAGACTTTGCTAGTAGAGTGGAGAACTGAATAGACACGAGCTGATTTAAGAGAAGTAGGCCTATTTTCCTCCTTCTGGTCTCACATTGTGTGTCTCTGGTATACTGATTGGAATAGTACAGGTCGAAATACCCAATTAAAAATTTATTCCCATTTCTACAGGGTCAACTAAATTTATATTTTTATAAGAACATTCTAATAAGCAAAGTTTATTTGCTATATTTCAGGGCTGCCAAGTGCTTTTGGAACATAGTTTAATTTTATTGAGAAAAAAATATTTTAATTGCATCTTCTGTGAATATCAGCTACACTAATAATGAGTAAAATCTTTAAGATTTTTTTTTTTTTTAATTTCATACAGGGTTGTAAAATGTTCTTTCTAAAAAAGAGTCTGGAAAAAATACTTTCAGTCGAAAACATCCAAGTCCAAGATACACATTCAAATCTCTTAACACCTGGAATGAATCTCTTATTATCTGGGATAACTATGACAGTCACAACTAACCACTATATTTGCTATGTGGTTCCTCATGCAAAAATTATTGACTGTATAGGGTGAGTCTGATTGGCATTTTTGTCATTTCCACCTTAGCTTTTACCAAACATTTTTTGAAACTTGAAAACTGATCCACTTTTCTGGAGGAAATGTGAAAGAGGGAAAATTTTCCGTGAATCTGTTCCACAATGATACATGCCCAGCATGGGGTGGAATGTGAAGAAAAAAGGTGGAAGAAACTGAACAACTTTATTGCACCTCCTGTGTGGTGGTTTACAGTCAGACGTTATTATACTCTTTGGAGTGAATCCCCAGAACAGCAGATTCCATCTTAGTCAAATGTCTCTAGAACAATACAAACTCTTGATTCAAATTACACGCTTTCCTAGGAGGACTTGTCAGCTTAGATTGTCCACTCTTCTGTTTTGTTTCATTGAAATAAATGACATGCAGTTACTTGTATCTCTGTAAAACTTATTATGATTCTTCTTAATTAATTCTATGGTTTTATTTGCTTGATTTCTTCTTCTCAAATCAACTATAAAATCCCAGTGTAATATTTCCCATGTGTTTTAAGTTTATATTTTCAGATGAGTATATTATGGTTATTATTTACTTTATTAAAATTGCAGTTGACTTATGATATGCAGTTGATAAGCATTTCCTGATAAGAATTTCAGGAAAGTAAGACATTTTCTTGGATTGGGGGGAATCAAGACTACTTGTTGAAGACATAATATGTGTTTAATATTGTTCCAGGTGTCACTGGGGAAATGACATGTCACATATGGGCCTTGACATTATGGAATTATCATTAAATCAGGGAAAGGGAAAATACATGTATGTATAAAAATTACCGAATGCAAAAAAGAATGTTTCTTTGAAATAAAGTTTTCTAGGTTAACATTTTGTAAGTTACCTCTTTTTCCTCAAATTCTCTTCTAAAATGCCTAAATGCATTTTTTAAGTTAAAATAGTCTGTAACAACAAGGAAACATTGGGCTAGCTTTCAAAGAACCCAAGTTACAAGAGGAAATAGTTTAGCTTGGAAGATGTAAGATACTTTGGTAATATGAAGTTCAACCTCAAAATAAAGATGTTATCTTCTCTAATTATTTTTAAATGTTTTCATATACTGTTAAATCCAAAGGAATTATTGTTAGGTGCCATGAAGTTGCTTCCAACTCGTAGCAACACCAGGAACAACAGAATGAACCACTGCCTGGTCATGCGCCATCCTCACAATTGTTGCTGCATTGAGCCCATTGTTGCAGACACTGTGTCAATCCATCTAGTTGAGGGACTTCCTCTTTTGTGTCTTCGAGGACTGGCCCCTCCTGATAATATGTCCAAAGTATGTGAGATGAAATCCCACTATGCTCACATCTAAGAAGCATTCTGACTATATTTTTTTCCAAAAGAGATTTGTTCATTTTCCTGTCGATCTATGGTATGTTCAATATTCTTTGCCAACACCATAATTCAAATCTATCTTCTTTGGTGTTCCTTATTCATTGTCCAGCTTTCCCATACCATGGCTTGGGTCAGGCACAACTTAGTTCTCAAGGTGATATCTTTGCTTTTTTAACACTTTAAAGAGATCTTTTGCAGCAGACTTGTGCAATGCAACACATACTTTGATTTCTTGACTGCTGCTTCCATGGGCAATGATTGTGGATCCAAGTATAATGAAATCCTTGACAGCTTCCATATTTCTCCGTTTGCCATTATGTCATTTATTGGTACAGTTGTGAGGATTTTTGTTTTCTTTATGTTGAGGTGTAATTCATACTGAAGGCTGTGGTCTTTGATATTCATCAGTAAGTGCTTCAAATCTTCTTCACTTTCAGCAAACAAGGTTGCGTCACCTACATATCAAGTGTTGTTAATGAGTTTTCCTCCAATCCTGATGCCGTATGCTTATTCACATAGTCCAGATTCCTGGATTATTTGCTCTGCATACCTATTGAATAAGTATGGTGAGAGAATACAACGCTGACGCACACCTCTCCATTTTTAACCCAGCAGTATCCCTTTGTTCTGTTCGAACAACTGCCTAGTGGTCTACGTACAGGTTCCTCATGAGCATAATTAAGTGTTTTGGTATTCCCATTTTTTGCAGTGTTATCTATAATTTGTTATGATCAACACAGTGGTATGCCTTTGCATAGTCGATAAAACACAGGTGAATATTCTACTGGTGTTCTCTGCTTTCAGCCAGGGTCCATCTGACATCAGCAACGATATCCATTGTTCCACATTCTCTTCTGAATCAGGATTGAATTTCCAGCAGCTCCGTGTTGCTGTACTGCTGCAACCATTTTTTAATTATGTTCAGCATAATTTGACTTGTGTATGATATGATATTGTTCAATAATTTTTACATTCTGTTGGATCACCTTTCTTTGGACTGGGTACAAGTATGGATCTCTTCCAGTCAGTTAGCCAGTTAGCTGTCTTCCAAATTTCTTGGCATAGATGAGTGAGTGCTTCCAGTATTGCCTTCATTTTTTTAAAACGTCTCAATTTGTATTCCATCAATTCCTGGAGCCTTGTTTTTGTACCAATGCCTTCAGTGCAGCTTGGACTTCTTCCTTCAGTACCATTGGTTTTTGATCATATGCTACATCCTGAGTTGGTTGAATGTAGATCAATATTTTTGGTACAGTGTCTGTATTCCTTCCGTTTTCTTTTGATGCTTCCTGCATCATCAATTTTTGGCCCACAGAATCCTTCAGTATTGCAACCGAAGACTTGAATTTTTTTCTTCAGTTTTTTTTTTTAGCTTGAGAAATGCTGAGCTTGTTCTTTCCTTTTGATTTTTTAACTCCAAGTCTCTGCACATTTCACTATAACACTTTGCCATCTTAAGCTGCTCTTTGAAATCTTCTGTTTAGCTCTTTTACTTCATTATGTCTTCCTTTTGCTTTAGCTACTCAACATTCAAGAGTCTCTTCTGATGTCCATTTTGGTCTTTCTTTTCTGTCTTTTTAATGACCCTTTGCTTTCTTCATGTATGGTGTCCTTGATGTCATTTAACAACTCTTCTGGTCTCTGGTAACTAGTGTCCAGTGTGTCAAATCCATTCTTGAGATTGTCTTTAAATCCAGGCAGAATATACTCAAGGTTGTACTTTGGCTTTGTGGACTCATTTTAGTTTTCTTCAGCTTCAACTATAACTTGCATATGAGCATTTAATTGTCTGCTCATCAGTCGGCCCCTGGCGTTCTTCTTCTAGTGATATTGAGCTTTTCCATCATATCTTTCTACAGATGTAGTTGATTGGATTCCTGTGTATTCCATCTGGTGAGTTCACATGTATAGTCAGTTTGTTGTACTGTGATGGTTTGTGTGTTGGTGTTGCTGTGATGCTGGAAACTATGCCAGCAGTATTTCAAATACAAGAAGGGTCACCCATAGTGGAAAGGTTTCAGTGGAGCTTCCAGACTAAGACAGCCTGGGAAGAAGGACCTGGAAATCTACTTGTGAAAAAATCGACCAGTGAAAACTTATGGATAGCAGTGAAACATTGTCTGATATAGTGCCAGAAAATGAGCCCCTCGGCTTGGAAGGCACTCAAAATATGAAGAGCTGTCTCCTCAAAGTAGAGTCAACCTTAATGACTGGATGGAGTAAAGATTTTGGGACCTTCATTTCCTGATATGGCACAACTCAAAGGGAGAAGAAACAGCTGCAGACATTCATTAGTAATCAGGAAGTGAAATGTATGAAGTATGAATCAAGGAAAACTGGAAGTCATCAAAAATGAAGTAGAATGCATAAAGATTGATATCCTAGGCATTAGTGAGCTGAAAGGGACTGGAACTTGTCATTTTGAATAGGATAAATATACGGTCTACTATGCTGGGAATGACGAATTGAAGAGGAATAGAATTTCATTCATTCTCATAAAGAACATTTCAAAATCTATTCAGAAGTACAACACTGTCAGTGATAGGAAAATATCCATTCGCCTACTATGAAGACCAGTAAATATGACTATTATTCAAATTTACACACCAACCATGCATGCCAAAGACAAAGAAAGGAAGATTTTTACCAACTTCTGTAGTCAGAAATTGATCAAACACTCAGTCAAGATGTATTGATAATTAGTGTTGATTGAAATGTAAAAGTTGGAAACAAAGAAGTCTCTGTACTTGGAAAATATGGCTCGAAGATAGAAATCCCCCCGGAGATCATTTGACAGAATTTTGCAGGACAAACGACTTATTAATTGGAAAAGGAGATGACCCACTATTAATCCAGGTATTTTTAAAGAAATGTGAAATGCCAGACCCCCCCCCAAAAATTTAGACAAACCAGAGCAGTTTTTCAATAAAGTTATATGTCAATAAAAAATAATTATGATTTAAAAAAAATGCGACTTTAATTATAGCATTTTTCTGCCTTACAAAACTTGCGTAATTATTGCTGGAGGGACAGTTCAACCCCAGGTCTCTAGTATCTAGACTCCTTGGAACCAGAGTCCTAAATCCTGGCTGAATGAACTCTACTCTTAATCCCTTGAGGCAGATAAATTGAGTTCCACATAGTTTGGTATTTAAGAGCTTATTGGTGCTACAGTGTATTAGAGATTTCATGGGTGTTGTGAAGACCACAGACCTACCTGGGACTCTTTGGCCTGAACTTCTGTGAAGCAGCTAAAAGACAAGAGAACTCTGATTAGTTTAAGGGTGATAAAACTGGCATTCTCCCTACCTCATTTTGGTTAAAAGACAAGGGAACTGTGATTAGTTTTAGGGTGATAAAACTGGCATTCTCCCTACCTCATTTTGGTTAGTTGAAGATGTGCTAAAATTCAACCAAAGAGTAAGGCTATAATGACATTTGTGTTAGTCAGTTTTCCTCATGTAATTATGGGGAAAAATGTTGGCCCATTTAGTTAAAGCAGAATAAAGGGTCAGGGGAGCACCTGGGGGTCTTCAATGTCTGCAGCTTCAAGACCCTTCTTGACAATTTCTTGGAAGTTCAAGGTAGTTCACCTTTTAGGAGTTGAAGGAAAAAAAGAAGGGATGGAAGAGGGAAGGAAGGGAAAGGAAACATAAGCCTATTTAACCTTTTTTCAATTTTCTCAGTTTTGCTCCTCTGGAAACTTCTTTTCCTACCTGACAGGAAACCTCCAGGCATATCTATGCAGCAAAGCCCAAATTTTCTGCATCCAGCCCACCAAGCCACCTCCCTCCCTCAATTCTCAAGCATATTTTGCACATACCACTCACTTTGAATTTACATTTTATTACTTTTATGCTTAGATAAGTTTGGAAAACCAGAGTCCAAGGAACCCAACTCTTTTTCTGTCTCCAAAGGCATAAATGGGTGAAGGATAATGTTATGCGGGACCCTGCCTCAACACAGGATTTTGTTTCCTTTATTCTAGCATAATCTGGCAACCTGTAGCAGTGTCTCATTTAAAAACATCCCTTCCAGGTGTGTGTCAAAGAGGGCACATAATTACTCCTCATCCTTAATAATTGGCTTTAAACTAGAGTTCATATATATAAGGAATCCTTTTTGGGTTATTGTTTCTGGTCTACGTGTTACCCAGTGCCTTGCAAAAATCCCATTACACTAACAACTTCAGTGTCATTTATATTTTCTTTCCCAGAGTTTTTTTTTTTTTTTTTTCCCAGAGTGGAAATGAACCAAGCATGGCTCTCACTTTCTTCTTTGATTTGCAAACTCAACACTAGCATTAGACCATTCATTTTAAAATCAGATGATAGTATAAGCTACAACAGTCTTGCAATACTTCCTCATCTCTACCTGGTTGCGGTATACACATGATACTCTCTAGCGTACAGTGAGTTTTTAAACTCCTTACAACTTCACATTGCAACAGAGTCACCAAAATTAATGTGAGCCGTTCCCTGCCAGTCCTCCCCTAAGTCCTAGCCAAGCACATCTATAATTAGAAAACTACTGCTTTACACTCAGGTTTCATTTCAACCCCTCTTTATAGGTGATTGGACCCAGTTTTCACCTTAAAAACTGCTCTGTCTGGCTTCTCTCCCTTCTACCCAAGAGGTGCACCTCCAGCGCTATTGCATTTTTTTTTTTATTTAAATCACATTACACTCCAGGAAACTGCTCCACTTTTGACAGTCCAACCCTTTGTTTTCTTACATCAAATTCAATCCATAACAAACCTTAACAATTTCGCATGAAGCAAAGCCACAGTGTTCCTTAATGAATATTTGTTTCATCTTTGTAATTATGTTGTAAACTCTTTGATCTAATGATCTATGTCTTAGACTTTTTTATTTCAATCCTCAGTGGCTAGTTTGAGGTGTGTATGTATATGTAATATTTTACACATTATGTATATTTTATGCTATATATTATATAAAATTAGTATAAATATATTTGTATTTTTCTATTATTTTTCAGAATACGTTTTTGAACTGTATTCCTATATATTTTTAAAATTTGGAAATCACTGTTTTAGTTGAGCTTGGGCATTAATTAAAAATTCTATTTCAATAAATATGTGGTACTTTGTAGGTTTTACTTTTAAAAAATATTTACTTTTCACCACCAAGAATTCAGAACCACCTTATAGTATCATTTTTAAACAAAGCAGTCATCTCTAAATAGCCAATGATTTTAAATATTTAATTTTGAAAAGTCAAAATATTTTAAAACTGATAATAATTTCTTGATTAATTTTTGCTTTTGTAGACATAGGGGTATTCAGGACTCATTGGATATGCATTTTGAACCCACCATTTCTAGAACTTCAGGAGTAATAAAAAGAATTTACATAAAGTGATTTTGTATGTTATGCAATTATTACGGAAGAAAATTTGAGTTGAGTTTAGAAAGTGGCTAAAAAGTTTAATGGCCTTCTGTGCAAGTGTAAAATGGAAAGAAAAGAAATGGTTAAAGAGACTAAAAAAAAAAAAGAGACTAGAACACTATTAATATAACTTTTGAATATTCTTTGGAAAACTTTTTGACACGGTTAATGTAATCTCATTTTATTTGTAAACATAATGCTTTCCTCCACACTTTCAAATGCGGAGCTTACTAGTGAACCTGATTTTTTTTTTTTTTTAATGCATTCGTATTCTGTACAGTTGTTTGTTTTTAAGTATACCTGAAACAGACCAGATCAGTTGACTAACTGGAAAAAGACTTAATAATTTAAGTTTCTCTTTCACGCATGTGTAAGATTCATGCTGGCTGAGAAGTTTCATTACCATGATTTGTATGGACTGTAAAAAGAGAGTAACAAAAGAGAAAAATAATTTTCACCCTATGGACAAATTTACTGTTCCATCTATCCTTAAAACCACATACACTAATTTAGAACTCCCGTTTTACTTCCAACAAAGATGATGAGCGTTCTGACTCTATCTCTGAGACATTTAGACGAAGTTTAACAGAGTAGCAAGAACACATTCTGTTATCTGAATAAAGACAAATTGCCACACTTATTTAATTAATTATTTTTGTAATTAATTGCTCTACTGTCTGGATTAAAAACTGTCTATGTCAGATATATCTGCTCCTCAGATTACTTTTATGGTGTCTGTGAATAGGACATTAATGATTTGGATACATCAGAATCTGTTATTTAAACAGAGGCTACTGTCCTATTATTCTGAATAAATTACCTGGAAAATTTATTTAAGGACAACCCTATCTCCCCTTAGTGTGAGAGACCTCTCAGCTCATTACCAGGCAGCAATTTAGTGAGACATCGTTCAAGACGATGATAATAGCTTGAATTATGTTGAACACAAAAATAATAAGGAATCCCCTGCAAGAGACCAAAATTTATAGCTGTGGCTTGCATAGTAGCTTAGCAGTTCACATATGGCTTATGTCAATGGCAGAAACAACATTATTTTCTAAATCACATTGATTTGTTATGTGGTATTGAAAGATCTTAAACAGAATCAAGGTCTATAAATCGCAGAATGGAGTCCTCAAAACTTCTTATCTGTGTTTCAGTTCTGTCAAAATGAGCCCAAGAGCCAAGCATTCTAAGTACACAATGCTACTAGTCAAAGAATAAGAACTGAGACCATTCAATTTCCTCTTTTTTTGGCAAGAGGCCAGATGACATTTTCTTTTCTGTTAGTTTTGGCAAGGAAGAAAGAGAGAGGAAACTTTACTGCTCAGTTACTGATGGTTTTTCTATTTTGTTTTTATTAAAAATGTTGAAACATGGGCCCTTTGTCAAAATTATTTTATTATTGAAGGGTGGGTAGGGTGAGTGAACTGGCGACTGTTCAGAAAACCATTAGCAGCACTGATAATGGACACTCTTATTTAGGTTCCCCAACACAGAAGTGCTTAATTGCAATAAATTAGGCTGCAGTCTGGTGACTGATGTGCATCTTTAATGAATTGGTACAGAGTTGGAGGTTAATCTGCTGGCAGGTAACAAACTTAGCCCATCTGATATTGCAATAAAAAGTATGATCTTTTTAAGTTACATGATGATATATTTTGGGCATGAAGCTAAAAGAATGAGTTTTTATTGGCTGCGGATTTGTTGGGTCTCCAAGACTAAAACATTGAAAAACCAACATCCCTAATGGTGACATTTGAATGAAATACAAAACTTAAGTACATCAGCAGTGGAATGCAATCCCCCAGAATGAGAGTGGTGGCCATCGAAGACCTTACAGAAGATGTAGTGTGTTCTCAGAAAACAATTGCCCTTAAGCCAAGTCATCTTTACCTATGCAATGAATTTTATTTTTAGTTCTCAAATTATTTATGTAAAAAGAAAACAAATGCTTTTTCTACATGATTCTATGATAAATATCCCTTGGAGTTAGTAGAGAAAAATGGCTTTCTTTAGAAACCACAGGGAGAAGATGATTTTATAAGTTTTAAATACGAAACCAAGTATCAATTAGAAAAACCGTAATAACGGATCTGTTGATGGTTGTGAGGGTACTGCCAAGGTGAATGGAGGAAAAAAACAAACAGCAAAACTAAACAACAAAACCATTCAATATATGAAATGGCTTGCAGGTGGAGAAACAAGGGAATAGTTACTTCTCCATTTTGAAAACAAGTGTTTAATATTGTCAGTTCAAAATGTGGTATCTAGACCAGGCAGAAAGCAAGGTAAAAGTTTCACAGGAAAAATTTCTGCAGCTTAATGTATTGAGTTTTTTTTTTTTTTTTTCTCATCACAGAGCAAGTATTCTGACATGGAGGACATCTGGCTCAATTCTTTGGAAGCCAAATTCCCTAGTTATACAGCCACTGAAAAGACAAGTAAATGACAAATTTAAATGCTTCGTTCACCTAGAAGTCCTATCAGTAGATTTTATTGTGGTGTTCTTTGCAGATGATTTAGTGACAAATCACTGAAAATTAAGGCTCTTGAAAAAAGTTAAAATATGAAGTACTATGTTTCCAAAAGAAGATAAGAAGCACTCTCAGATAAATCAATCAAGAGGCCTGTTCTGATAAGAATTATCTAAGTGACTACATAATAAGATTCAAAGAATTGAAATTTAATGACAGGATTTACATAATTAGAGTGACTGTGCAGGCTGCTAAAAGAAAGATGCCTTCCTTTCTCTTTATTCCAGTTTTCTTATTTGCTAACATAAATATGGATTCACTAATACACATCTCTTACAAATTTACAAATAAAACCCTACAATGAAATAAAAGAAACTCTGGGTAGTACTTCTTAAAAATCAGTGTTATCAATTCTTAAACTGCTTGACATCAAAATATCAAAGTCTCAAAGGACACCCTCATGTTTCTGGAAAATTCACTAGTCCACTTAGATCTCCTTTTAAATAAGAAAGGATATTAGAGGTCATTTTGCTCAAATCTTGTTCATACAATCATTATTTAATTCAATGTAATTTTAATATAAACATGCAAATGTTCTTTTTTCTAATCGCACCACTGAAAATTTTAAGATCCAGTACAAAATCTCATCAAACTGCTTCTAAAGACTTCTGCTGTTTTGCTTTACACACTGAAATCTCTAACATATCTACTTGTGTGCATTGTTTAAAACTAAAAAATTCGCAGTTATAGGTTGCCTAGAAAAAGAATTTTGTAGAGCAGTAGAAACAACAGGTACAACATTTCCATCTTGAAGAAAGATAATTTCTACCAATCCCATTCTTTTGGGGGAGGGAAGATTGAAATTCAGAATGACAATAGCAGGGACCCTTTTTAGGGAGTGATGTAAGGGCCAATTAGCTCATTGTCACAAAAACTTAATCCAGAAATTAGTGAGTTTTTGTGGAGGGTAGGAGGAATCACTAATATGTCTTCCAATTTCCAGTGGGCTTACTCATAAAATTTTAATTTTCCACCAAAATGTAATTTTGGAGGTGTGTAAATACATGCCCCAAATAAAATTAACTGAAATGTTAAATTTGATTACCTATTATATACAAGTTTTAAGAAAGCATTTTTTTTTCTTCTTTAAGAAGGATATTTTATTGTTTTATTTTTGAAGGTCAAATCAAGTTGGTTGATGTAATTAACTGGTAAGATTAGTGGAAAAGTAGAACCAGGATTATATTCATTAAAAAATATCCTGAATAAAGCCATGCAGCACACAGAGAAAACTTAGAAGTGGTAAATACACATATTAAACACATCAACTGAGTGTGGAATTTCCAAATTCTGAAGACTCTATCGAAACTATTTCTTCATCTTACCCATCGTGATATTTTAACTAGACCTTTAAGGAGCACATGTTTGACCTGTTAAGACTTACTTGGACGATCCTTAGATAATCTAATGTTTCTTCACTCATTAGGGATATCATGTTCACTGAAAACCAAAAATGAATGACAAACTGTGCAAGTATATCCTAAAATTGGCTGAAACCAAATTTCCCATATTCAACAAGAGAAATGGAACGACGAGATGTGAAGGCGAGACCTTGAGCAGGCTGTACTTCATACATGTATAGGGATTTCTTAAATTATTTGTGTTTGAGAGGAGAGTGTTGTTTTTGCTTCTTGAAGGAATGTATAAAATAAGGGTGGTGATGAAAAGGAAAAGATGAAATATGGCTTGGGAACTGTCAAGATGATGATAGAATGATGGAGTGAGAAGGGTCGTCGTGATGTGCAAGAAGAGATGGAAGAATGTAAACACCACGTTAATAGATTCTTTCTCTTTCCCGTTGGTATTTCCAACAACAGAAAAAATAAATAAATAAAAATGATTGTTTAAAAAATCATGCTAATAAATGTTTTCTTATAAAATTCATCTAGGTATATTTATTTTGGAATGCAATATTTTTTGAGCTATATGTGCTTATAACCTTACACCTCCATAGGGTCCACACGAGTTGGAATCAACTAGGCTGCAGCTAACAACAATAACAACAGATATTAGTTTTGAGATATGTTGAATTCTAATTCTAAATTATATGAGCCTACAATATTTAGGGAACTCAAGATAAGCAGATAATCTTATCCATTTTACATTATCCCACTGAAGTATAATTATGAACATACAACCTGAAGGAACTTAGACAGCCCTGATTTTGGAGCAAGAAAATTAGACTTGAAAACATTGTGATATTTCCGAAGTCACATAATTAAGTGACACCCTGAGAATTAAAACCAAATATTTTGAATCTGAAGCCTGGGTACTTTCCAATACACCACCCTGTGAGTGAAAGATAAAATTCTCCCATGTTACAGATGAAAAATTTAAGATTCAGAGGCATCCAAAACTACCATGTCAGCAACAAAAGCAGGAAGAGCCATCACGCACGCCACCCGATTTGCCAGCCTGGTTACTGGATCAGCACGGTTTACATTTCCAAATGCTCTCTTCTCAGTGTCATTGAGTAAATTATTATACGTTTATCAATAAATAGATACGCAAAGCCTCTTATGAAAGATTTAGTGTAATTTGTTTTTTATTAAAGGAATTGCACATAGCACTGCGTGTACCGTCTTCATGATACTGCATGCATCACTGAAATAAAAACTTACCTGAGAAAATCATAGTTTGTTAGAGGCACGAGCTTGGGCAGCTGATAGAATTAGGTGTAAATCCGTTCTCCACCACAGAAAAGCTGTGACCTTGGGCAGGTATCTCACCTGTCTGAAATTTAGTTCCTAAAATTACAGTTTTGGAAACCCTGTGGGGCAGTTCTACTCTGTCTTATAAGGTTGCTATGAGTTGGAATGGACTCTATGGCACAGGACAACAACAATCTGTCACCTGGGTGGTACAGACGGTTGAAGCACTTGGTTGCTAACAGAAAGGTTAGAAGTTCGAATCCACTCAGAGACACCTTGGAAGAAAGGCCTGGAGATCTACTTCCAAAAAATCAGTTATTAAAAACCCTGTGCGGCACAATTCTATTGTGCCACATATGGGATTGCCATGAATTGGAGTCGACTCAAAGGCAAATTTTTGTTTGTTTGTTTATCTGCAAACTCACTTCTTCTGGAGTGAGGACTAAAGGAAATAATACATGTAAGTGACAAACATAAAAGCATTAAAAGAATGTTAACTATTATTAGCAATATTAAAATATAGAGTTATCCACCGATTAATTTACATTCCCATCAGCTGATTGTGATGAATAAAGCAAATTGTCATGGATTTTGAAATCTTTTATTTTTAGCATGAAATATCACCCAGAAACTGCCATTTATTATAGAACGTGACTGGTCTACCTCCTAGAAACTCTGTATGATTGTTAGATTGCAATAATCACAGCAAACCCTTGGGGAGATAATTTCAAATTCCTAAGGACTCACTGGTGTTTGCATGACAGCTAGGGAATGGAGTTATCACAAACTAATAACTAGAATTGTTAATCTTCTGCTGTTTGGTTTATACCCCCCCTCAAAAAAAACCCAGTGCAGTCGAGTCGATTCCGACTCATAGCGACCCTACAGGACAGAGTAGAACTGCCCCATAGAGTTTCCAAGGAGCGCCTGGTGGCTTGGAACTGTCGACCTTTTGGTTGGCAGCCGTAGCATTTAACCACTACGCCACCAGGTTTACACCAGTTATCTTGAATTCTAGCTATTAATAAACTAACAAATGTGACACAGCCCAATTAGTATTAAGGAGATAATGAAACTTGAGTGTTTTTTGGGCAGTAATATTAGGATAGCTTCTTAAAATGGGTGTTCTGCAGAGCCTGGAGTATTTTATACAGCCTCGGCATACCAGAGGAGAAGATTTTCCCTCCTACTTAATCAAAACCAGATATTTCATTGTTTTGCTATAGATTCTTACATGTGTCTGAATATAAAGCCTGAGGACTACATACAGAAATATGGGCACAATTTAGAAATATTTTGTTATTATCACATTGAAGATTAAAACAGAAGTCTATGAGAATCTGTTTTAATTAATTATTTTCACAACAAATTAATGATAAATAATTTATACTAAGGGTTCTTATTAGGCAGTGTCTCTTTCCTTAACCACTAATGAATGATGATATGACTAAACCTTAATTCCTTCAGAAGTTGTGCTTAAGCTCTCTTTAAATTAATGGGCGCCAAGGATAAATAATTTGAAAGAAAACAAAACAAAATGAAAAAAACTAGCTACCAAAGTTTATTTTGTTTACTCTCAAATTTAGTAATTAGCTGGCATTTATTCTATGATATTTTCAGCTGACTGCATAGATATGTTAGTCAGGGTTTATTATTACAAAATAAAGTTAAGAAAAAAAAAGGAATGATTTGAATGCTTATGATTCTATTTATTTTAAATGTGAAAAGAACAATCTTTAATTCCTAGGATGTTTGAATCCACTTAAGGACAGTCCAAAATCCTGTCTTTTCATACAGGTTTTTGAATATGGGAATGTGTGATGAGTTCACAACCTTGGCTAAGACTTATGGAGTAATCCGAAGGTTAATAATGCCAAAAGAATGCTGTTTCTTTTTACCTATTGGTACAAGCTTTGGTCTCAGACTCTCCCACTTTCCTGTGTGTAGGTTTTGGGGTCTTTTATATCTGATTCCTCAGTTTTAAAAAGAAGATAATAACTTTAAAGAACCATTGGGTGTACTAAATTTAACTAGAAAAGTAAAGCACCTAGTATATGGAGTATGTGCTAAAAATATTAGTTCATATTCCCCCTCTATATATTCAGAAGAGATTAATTATGCTCAGACAGAAATTTTGCATATGGCTAATTTTGTTTTAATTTGAGTTTAAAAGTTTCACATCATACCTGAGTAGAAATTTCCTCAGTTCACGCTGTTTATAATGGCATGAAATATATCAATTTTATTTCAAGTCAAAATTATCAAATTAGGTGATCTCTCTGTATGCTATAAGAGGCTTCATAGAACTGCCGTTTAGCAACAACTTTGATTGTCTAGGGATATTTTTTTGTCTGTCATTGGTTACATTAAATGGAGTTGACAACTGCCAAAAAAGGAAGTATTATAAAAAAGCCACAGCTGGAATTGTTGATGATATGATGAGGCCTTCAGCAAGCTGGGTTGAAAAGAGGAAAGGCTGATACAGCTCCTACTCCAGAAGGAAAATAGCAGTTTCCAGTGAGGAGGAAATTGAGAGCTCACCAAAAACATGTATGTATGGAAAATGATACTTTAGGCACAGATATCTAAATAACGTGACTTTGTATATAATAACGATGAATAATTTCAGTGGAAATAAGTCACTGTTTTCAGAGATGTTTTATAGAATGTTTTTATTGGATCACATTGATTTTGCCAGAAAGAGTGCAATATTCTAATGAACTATTTGGGTATAAATCAACTTATTAATGATTTGTATCCCTGATCATTTTACAGTTTAGGCAACGGTTAGGGACATAAGACAGTGATACCTGTGCTGCAATGGCTCAAGCACAGTGGCTTTCAGATGTGAGAAAGTGGGAGGAGGTGTGGGGAAAAATTTACCCAGAAACTAATAATCTTAAATTGTCACAGGCCATAAAATCCTTAACTACAGCAATGCATTTCTTTCTGTTCTACAACTCTAGCCTCTATTACATATCGATATGCATGGACTTATGAACCACCGTGTTTACAGTTACAATAGTTGGAAATAATGAACATTTCCAAATATATTTCAAATAAGTTAAATCAGAGACACTCTAGTCTTTTTTTTTTCCTCTAAAATTTCTAATAACATCATCTAATAGGTATTATTAGATAGGAAATGTTTTATTCTTATTTCTCTTTCCTCTGATGAGGAAATTAAAAAACACCAGTTTGGAATACAGAATAACTAGAACCTTAACTGCTTTCATTTAGGCAAGGCTATCAACTCCTTCATACCTTAGTTTATTCATCTTCAAAATGAGGCTGTGGGACTGCATCATATCATAGCTAAGTACTCAGTGCAATAATTCAGGTTTCTATCTCCATTCAAACGTATTTGTGGTGGTCTCTGATGTTTGATTGTATTAACTTATTGACACCCCATTTCAGTAACTCTTTCCTGACGGCACTAATTAGCTTCCCTTAGTAAAAACGGCCTTCTGTTCTAATAATAAACTCATTGACTTAATGTATTATATCATATGTTTCATCATAAATTTTGCATATAATATGTACTCAAAAATGTTTGCAAAGATAAAGAATCATTAATTTAACACCTAATATTTATCATGTAATGTATGTTTGGTACCTAAGATGTATAAGCAGTTAGATAAGTGCCCCAAGAAAACAAAGATGTTTATGATACAGTCTGTAATCTCAAAAAGGAAGAGGAAAAAATATGTCTTAATCACTTAGCATGGGTCCTATTCTGCAGTAACCATTTTATGTAATATTTTAAAATTTCATAACAACTTTGTGGTACTTTGCAGAAGTCCAATAATTATTTTTGAATGAATTGATGTACTTTTTTTTTGTAAATGAAGGAACTAAAATAGTTGAATATTTTACTAAGAGTGTGTGAGCATTTCCACATCATGTTAAGAAGTGAGATAGCATTTATGTGAAAAGCTCGGTGCAAGACTCTTTGTGATGGACACCATAATGATGACAAAATCAATGTGTAATATAAGTTAATGGTTGGAAGAAATCACTTCTGGATTGGATGGTTAGGAAAATCTTCATGGAGGAGGGACCCTTTTCCTAGGTCATGAAGAATGCTTAAACTCTGAGAGAGATAGAAGAAGAAGGGAATTCTGAGTATTAGCAACAATTCATCAAAGTCGTGGAGAAAGCCAAGGGCAAGGAGCATCCAAGGAATGGTGAGAATTTCAGTTGTCATAACTAATTAATTAGAAGAATTAATTAGACCACATATTAGCAAGTTAGATTGTAGTCAGATCTTTGTAATGTTCTGTGTGAAGCTGAGGACTGACTTTATTCAAAAGAAAATTAAGCTCTGGGAAATTTCCATCTTTGGAAAGATTAAACAGCTCTTACCAACCCTACGGTGGGTGAAAGAGAAGAGACAGAGGGACGGGTGAGGAGATTAAGGGAAAGGAGACAGGGCCCTGAACTGGGCAAGACAAAGGAGCACATCTCTTCTCTGGATGACTCACAACTCACAAACTGGTGTTGCTGCTTTCCGTCCTCACTCTCTCATCAGTTTTCAGTAGACCAATCAAAATGACCTTAGTCTGTAAGGGTTAAAAATTTTTTTTTCTCTGCATTAAATACTCTAATGGTTTTCCTTAACACCTAGAATACAATTCTAACTAATCACCATGTGTTACAAAGCTCTGCGTGATCTGGCTTCCACTCAGCTCTCCTACTTGTCTCAAGCTGCTCTCACAAAGGCTCACTTTGCTTCAGCCATGTAGTCAATCTCTCTGCCTTAGGGCATTTGCAAATGTTATTGCTTCTGCTTAGAATATGTCCCCCTCTACCGAGCTGTTCCCTGTCCCCTCTCACCTCTTTTTTATTAATGTCTCAGCCCAAGTATCACCTTGTTAGGGAGACCTTTTTTGACTAAAGCCTGTTATTTTCTATCTCAATCTTACATTTATTTTTCTTTGCATTATTTTATTTGTTGACTTACAGTATGAGTTATCTTAGAAACTCGAGTCTGCCCTATTTATAACTAGCAAAGAAAAACAAAGCACCAACTTCATTGCAAAGGCAGAAAAAGGAAAAAAAAATTATAGAGCTTAGAAAGCACAGTGAACTTACATACTGCTTTCAGTCTGCTAAAGCTATAACAAATATTTGTTTAAAAATTACATGCTTTCTGTGTGAATGTTGATACCCTGTCCATTCGGTTCCTCTGTGAAACGCTGTGACGTGACATTTATATGTTTTAGCAGAAACGGTATGGTTCCCCCAGCAACGTGCCATAGGGCAGCAGTCGTGAGTTTGCCCCCAACATTTAACAACAGCTCTGCAAACCTGCGTGAGGGACAGCTTCCCTGGTATAAGGCACAGGTGCAACTCTTTATTTTATTTTTTCTCTTTGTCTAACATAAATGATCCTAACACCTCTGCACTGGAAGTTCTGTATCCTTTGGTGTAAAGCCTTTTCCGCCAGTTTCCTTAGATGCTGGCAGGGCTTCAACTTCTTTCCTTTCCTCTGCCAATGACAATATTCTGCATTTTTTAGTTCCTCTGGGGCATCTGACAAAGTTTTCCTTATAACGAATTCACACGCGTGTGCACAGGCACATACTGAAGTGCTCATGAGGGCTGTGCACTTCACTCCAATTGGCAATAGCATCACAAGTAGATGCTATGCAGATCTTTGTGCAGCTGACTGTTGTGGCAACATCACGTCCTACTTAAATTTACTCTTAATTTTTCTCTGATACACATTGTTGTTAGTCGTTAGACGTAAAATCCTCAAGTCTTATGTTTTACATGGATGTTAACCTGTACACACAGACCTCATATCTGATTAATTTTTTATGTTATAACACATTCTTTGTCTTTTTAATTGCTTAGTTCCCTCTCAGTATGTTTTGGGATGACTAAAACCCAAACCCATGGCTATCGAGTCAATTTCGACTCATAGATTATAAATTGTTCTACAAATAATTTTTAAATTAGATTTTTAGTATTTCCCAAATAATTCTTTGTCTACTGTTTTCCAACTAACTGTTAAATCTTTCTATATTGACTAAGATAACTATGCATATTTCTAATAGGTCATGCTTATCTTCCTTATTCTCTTAGACTCTAAAGTGACGATGACAGGAATTAAATCCACTAATCCTACTATCTAGCAATATTTCCTCTTGTGCTCTGTTGTCTTCACAGTTGTTATGGGGCCAAAAAAAACACACTAAACTATACCAAGTTTTTCAGCCCAGTCCAGCAGTAATTTATTCCGTGTCTCTTCAGGAACTTAACTTGCTAGCCAGAATAGATTTTTACTATGGGAGCACCAAGTATGATGGGATTCTGCGTCAACTGAAGTCTACATACTTACATTACAAAATCTTGACTTGAGTGAGACAGAGATGGTAACACTCATACCCGATGCCATCGAGTCAATTCGAACTACTAGTAACCCCCTAGGACAGAGTAGAACTGCCTCAAAGAGTTTCCAAGAAGCAGCTGGTGGATTTGAACTGCAGACCTTCTGGTTAGCAGCTGAGCCCTTAACTACTGCACCACCAGGGCTCCTAGGGAGATGGTAATAATATATCATAAAATATGCACTATTCTGTTTATTTTAAACTTAATTGATAAATCTTAGTGACTGTGATTGACTAGGCATTCACCCACTGTTGTATAAATAGAGTAAAAAGGATTGGTGTTATCAAATTTCAGCTTAGGTCCAAGAATGGCCTGTCCAATGTAATAACGTTCTTACTGTCTTCAGAACATCAGAGAACTTACTATCCGTGGTTTGGTCTTTGAAGTCACCATGACACCATTGCCTCTGATAAAAGAGTTTATTTATAACTTGCTCAGCTTATGTCCTTTCCCACTGAATCAGCAGGCTCTCTAAGGTTTGGGGATATAATTTCAAGGACTTTTAAACCTCTGTCAAAGTTGGGTTGGCCCCCTAAGGGGCCTTGTGTTTCAACATTCTCTTTGCTAAGACAAGACTTCTCAAGAAAGTGCTCAAAAACTGACAGCTTCAAGTACCAGAGGTTTTGTAACTTGAAGTGGCATTTAATCTGAAAAATAACATTAGCAAATCAGCATATAATTGGCTTTCCATTTCCTTTGCTCCACCCTACTTTTTTGTTTTATGTGTTTATTTATTTGGTTAGTTTAAGAGACAAGTCAAAATTGTATTTGATACAGCAATTTCCTAATTTCTTTGGAGTAATGTCCCCCCCCCACACACAATTAAGTAGATGGAGTGTCATTATCTTAAGCAAGTAGAAAAATGTACATTTTAATATAGACTGTTTACATTTCTAGTAGTCCCTTTGCAGTATCTGTTCACATAGCCACTGAAGTGTAAGGAGCCTTTGCAAACGACTAATCTTTGTGAATAAATTTAACAAAATATATATAAAAACTATTTGATTGCTTGTGGTTCAGTGCTTGGCTGCTAACCAAAAGGTCAGAGCTTCGAACCCATCAGCCACTCCACAAGAGAAAGATGTGGAAGTCTGCTTCTGTAAAGATTTAAAGCCTTGGAAACCTTATGGGGCAGTTCTCTGTTCTCCAATGTTGCTATGAATCAGAATCGACTCAAGGGCAGTGGATTTTTTTGTTTGTTTGTTTGTTTTGGTCTCCCTATTATCACTTTTCAGTTTTCCCATTTCTTGTCTCTTGTACTCCACATTATATAACCTATTTTAGCAGACTTTTCAAGGTGTGCTAAAGGGCAGTGAGAAATACCCCAGGGCTTTCTATAAGACTGAAACCCTGCTGGTGGTACCTCGCTAGATTATTGCCTCTGTAATTTGACTTCCAGCAACTCCTTTATTTCTTTCACTTTTTGTAAAGCAAACTTTTTAAAATAGTGTTCCTTAAAATAGTCTACCTTTAATTAGTTGTGCTTTAATTTGAAAATTTGTTTCACAATTCTTTGGTTCATAGACTATTGTCTCTGTGAAATGCAGGCACACAAAATCATTTTCATAGTACCCTTTATGTAATAATGCTTCATTCCCCTGGGACAACATGGTTCTACTGCTCCTCTTACGGCTGAGATCATTTAGACCTGGTGAGGACATTGGCCTTGCTTGAGGCCTCTCGTGCTGACTACAAAATAGACAAGCAAACAAACAAAAAACCCTTTGCCTTCCTGTTGATTCTGACTCATAAGGACCTTATTGGACAGATTGGAATGGCTCCTCAGGATTTCTAAAGCTGTAATCTTTAAGGAGGAGCTCTGGTGTGTAGTGGTTAAGAGCTTGGCTGCTAAAGGAAAAGCCAGCAGTTCAAAGCCACCAGTCATTCCTTGGAAACCCTATGGGGCAGTCCTACTCTGCCCTACAGGGTTGCTATGAGTCGGAGCTGACAGCAATGAGTTTGGTTTTGTGTTGCATGGGCTTTAGAGTTGAATTTCAGTTCCTCCATTTACTATTGTGATGTTGAGCAAGTTTCTTGACCTCTCTACTGACTAGGATCATAATAACTGTTACTAATTTTAATGAAATTACCCATGTAAAGTGGCAAACACTCAGTAGATGATTGAGTAATTTTGTTAATAATAAGTAGCACATGTAAACCTTTCTCTTAATCACATTGAAATCCAGTTGGGGAAATAAGAAATATATATATATGTATATATATGTGTGTGTATCTTATGAGAAGACATTATTTATCCTAATTTTTCAGGCAATTAAACTGAAGCTTGAGGAAGATAAAATTTTTGTTCAAGGCATCCTACCAGTGACAAACAGAGCCAGGATTCAGACCCAGACCTCTGACCCCAAAGCCATGTGCTTCAGCACTACACGATATGAATGTTTGGTGATTTAGTATAAAAGTTTAGCAGATGTTGAAAGAATTTGATAGAAATAATTGACCACTGTGAAGCTGAAGTGGTTTGGAAAGCACCATGGAGGACATTACCCTTCAATTGAATCTTGAGGAAGTTTTGGAGAAGTGGATATAATGGACTAGGGAATCAATTCTTCTAGTGTGATACTTACTTTGTTAATATTATGACATTTGAGCCTAAATTTATTAGCAATTCTACCTACAGTACAAACCATATTTTTCTGAATCTGCAAAGTAAAGAGGAAATTCTACTTGATCAGGATGGTGATCATCAAAATATCTGGCCTCATTATGTAAAAGTCTTAGGAATTCTTCAGTTCAAGTAAAGGGAGAAACATATGAAATGGAGAGTGTATTTTTTTAATATTAATTTTACAAGACGAATTTATTGGGAAGAGTTTTGATTTTTTCCTTCTAGATTATTGTTTCTTCTGTTAATTATAAATATCCTCTAATGCAAAGTATTGGACTTCTCTATTAACTCCCTCTACGCTCATTTCCTCAAAGAAGTCATCTGTACGAATGATTGATATTTTGCTAGTGATTCTGAGACTATTTTCATGGCATTCATCTGTCAGCCTTTCTTTAAATCTTTATTTTTTTTGTCTATGGTATATTTCCAATCAGAGATTAAAAATAAAATTAAATGTGTTTAATATTGAATCCACCCCTTTCCTGACACACTGTCACTTTCTCCCAATCTCACCACCAATATCAGGTATTTTAGAATAGAAAAATGTCGTCTGACTTGTTTCCCAGATTTACAGCCCAGGATTAATCTTTCACTACTATCTTTCCTACTCCTCCACCGTGAGATTATTGTAGGTCTCACTGCCATATCTGACGATCTGTTGTATTTGCAGATCTTTCTTCTATCGCTCCATTCTCTCAGCCCCTCTACTAGTCCAAGTATGGAATTTTGTGTTTCTCTTTTCCCTCTAATAGAACTCATAGAATAAAAAATAGCCTCACATTTTTGTCTTCTTATTCATTTGTTGACGTAATCCCCAAACCCTTTTTCAGAAAAGTAAAATAACTTCCAATTGTTCTTTATATCAATTTCAAAAACTTTTACTAAGGACGTCTTTGTTATAGTTTGTTTGGAGAGAAAGGAAATCCAAACCAGTTGCCATTGAGTTGATGCCAACTCATAGCAGCCCCATGTGTGTCATAGGCCTGGGTCACAGTAGAACTGTGCTCCACAGGGTTTTCAGTGGCTGATTTTTCAGAATTAAATTGCCAGGTCTTTCTTCCAAAGTGCCTCTGAGTGGATTCAAACCTCCAAACTTATGGTTAGCAGCTGAGTGCAGTAACTATTTGCCCTACCCAGGGACTCTGCAGAGGAAGGAAACCTACACAAATAGCTGAAGAAAGAGGAGGATTTCTCTAAAGCAGATTGAGCATCACTTGGAATCTGACCGTGGGAACGCTCGTAGGACCCAGAAGCTCTTGACAACTGAAGCCACTCTTTCTTTCTCTCCTTTTCTCATAACCCTATCTCTCTTGCTCCTTTTTGTAAACTAGCTTCCTCTGTTTGCCCAAGGTTTTAATCTATATGTCCTCTCATATGGCCCCCTGGATTGTGTTCCCTTTTTTTAGTATTTCTTAGTTCATATTTTTAAGGAACATGACCATGTTGGTGAATGGATAGAAAAAAAGATCTGTAGGTTTGATTCAGCCAGCTGTGATGTTAGTATAGATTTACAATGGTACAAACATAGCCGTCACACATATCTTTGTAGCAGACACTAGGGGTCAGGTCAAATCCTACGTAACAGGGCCTTTGGAAGTGTTGGATTCACTTTGCCAGTACCCTGTTAATTTCAGGACTCTTTTATCAGTTGCTTCTTCACCAGTAGAAATGGAATTTGCTTTCAAATCAGACTGAATTGAAACTGAGCCCAGCCACTTATTCCCTGTATGTTCCTAAAGGAGTTACTGGACTCCGTGAAGCTCAATGTCCTCCCTTGAAAATGGGATATAATAATACCAACTTGAGTGTTATTTCTGGGAAGTAATAGATTTTTAATAAATACTGAGCTTTAGTGTTATCCCAAGTGAATTTACTGAACCTGCCCAGATGTAAATGTATTTTCTTGCTCATCCCTCATTTTATCAACATGTATATTCCCTTATATATATATATCAGTTTCTCACACACACACACACAAAAACCCTTTAAAACGATGCTGTCCCTTTCCTTTTTTGGCTGAAATTTCAGTATGAAGCTTTGATAAAACTCTCTATGACTTTTCTCTTCTGGTTATGCAAATACAATTATTCAAATAATTCTTAGCAAATGGGCCATGGATATGTGTTATATATCCAGTTCTTGTGTTCTGTGTATTTCGGATGTATTTATTATGCCTCCTTCATTTCAAGACTTTATTTTGACGTACTATCTAAAAATGTATAGAATAATGTTTATATTCTCAGGCCATGATTGTTCGATAAATGCTATTAACCTATGAACACCCCCAAGTAGTTTGTGGCCATAATCTGTCATAACAGGTGTCATCGAATTGAATGCCCTTAGATCCTAGGCTCAAATTAAAAAAAAATACAAACATCTGTATTAATTTTTTTCTTGCACAGGCATAGGAATGCCTAAAGATTTTGCTTTAGAAAAATAATACTCTATCACTATGGTAATGGTGCTTGATTTTTATAGTAGAGAACTGCTCTCAATATGTTCTTGCACCAATGATAGGTTTAGGTAATGACAGCTTTGTAAGTCAATTTATGTTTTAATCAGGAAATGACTCAGTAGTTTTGAAGTCAAGACTTCAAAGCTTATTCCTGTATAGTTTGCTAAAAATGATATCATCTCTTCAGAATGTTAAATGGAACAATTCTATTGAGGACTGAGCTAGTTTCTGATTGTACCCAGGGCCTATCAGTTTTGAAGCTGATCTTTTTGGTCATGCAACTGACATGTCCCATGATGACCTTTGAGGAATGTCTGACAGCTATGCATAGATAGATGTGCCCGGTTTGCAGTTCTGAAACACCTTTTGTAATAAGGCATGCCATAGTATTTTTTGTTGCGGTATGTAATTTGCCTGAAATGTCTCAAAGTTAGAGAGCTTAAATTTTATGAATCTCTTGATACTCTTTGCCTGTTTTTATGTCAGCTGAAACAAAAACCCTTTCACACGAAGGTAGCCATAAAAAGACTTACTCCGATAGCAATAATTTCTGCCATTGGTCAAATGACAATAGAAAGGAAACTAGTTTCATGAAGAAAAGTGGCATATATGAAAACCAATGAGGATTTAATTCTTGCTATAACACACTGCAGTCAAGTAGATTCTGACTCATAGCCACTCTATAGGACAGAGTAGAACTACCCCATTGGATTTCCAAAGCTGTAATTTGGGGCACTTCTACTCTGTCCTGCAGGGTTGTTCTAAGTCAGAATGGACTCCACAGCAACAGGTTTGGTTTTTTTTTTTTTTTTTTTTGGTAGTATGAATAAGGCATTGAGCAAGAAACTGCACTTACAGAAGTGAATAAATCAGACATGGTTGACTTTAAGATGGACCTTGTTACAGTCAATGAAAAAGGGAAAATGATAGCTGTTTAAAAGAGCTTAAATTTTGGTTACAGGGAAAACAATACATGAATGATCTTTTAGAAGTTGATTTTAAGATAAAGAAAATATTAAATACTAAAACGTATCCAGAAAGTATTATGTTTCATGTTTTCTTCTGTCTTGCTCTTGCTTTTTCTCATTGTTTCAGCTTTAGCTTTCTAGTTCTAGCCCTTGTCTGCTCCTTCATCCATCCAGATTACATGTTTTCTACTATACTCTAAGAAGATGTTGACAGTGATTTTTACGACGAGTGCACACCTTAATAGAAATGAACACTAACATCCACTGAAATATTCCCGTAGTTAAGATATTACACCTACTGCCTTTAAAGTTTTTTTTTTGTTTTTTACATTTAACAGTTAAGATTCTTGATCCTTTCAAGTTAAGAAGCAAAAAAAAAAAAAAAAATTAGGACCCCACATTTCTAATTGCTGTGACATGCCCACTATAAGGGAAACCCTGGTGGTGGACTGGTTAAGTGCTACAGCTGTTAACCAAAGGGTTGGCAGTTTGAATCTGCCAGGCGATCCTTGGAAACTCTGTGGGGCAGTTCTACTCTGTCGTATAGGGTCGCTATGAGTCAGAATCGACTTGACAGCAGTGGGTTTGGTTTGGTTTATTTTTGGCCCACTATAATTGTCCTCCTTGTTTTTCAAGGCTTTGCTGTACTAGGTACTTTGTAATCTGTCAGCATGGCTAGACTGAACTAAACTTTCCCAGAATTCTCTCTTCTGAATATTTCCAGGTAGGGCAGGCCACACAAGTCCCAGTTGTCCCTGTCAATCTGGTTGATGGGATGCCATTCTCCACACCTCTGTGTGAGGCCTTCCTCATCACCCCAACTCCTGCCAACAACCAGCTGGTCACAGATTGAGTAGGCACCTAGAGTACAACAGAGGCAATTCAGACCCGAAATGTTAACCAACCCACAGCATTATAAGCTAAATAAATGGTTTTGATTTAAGCGACTAAGTTTGGGGTAGATTGTTATGCAGGACTAGCTAACTGATCCAAAAGAAATGGACATGGTTTTGGGGGACCGGAAAAATCTACAGATTAGGATAATACTATTTACAGTTATTTTCACAAAGGTTAAATCCCTACTGCCAGGGAATAGAAAATATATTTCCCAGGCCAAAATGTAGAGTATTAGCAGCAATTCCATGTGAAACGACAGTGGTGAGTTAAAGGGAATCTGGTAGAAAATAGGCAGTGTCTTAGATTGTTTCTAAATAGGCTTAAATATGATGTGTTATACTCTACACCTTTTATTCAGAATTGTATAGTCATACAATCAGTTTTCTAAGATAGTATGAAATTCAATTTTTAAAGGTCTTTCAGTATTTTCTTATCACAATCCCAGAAACCCAGTGCCATTGGAAACTTATCACAATAAAAAAAAAAAAATAGGTAATTTAAATTTTTTATTAAAATTATCAGGTCCAGTCTATTCAATTGGATGGTAATCTATTCAATTGGAATACCCTATGAAATACTACCACATTTTATACCACTTATATTGCATTATTCCATGACTCCCGTGGCTGACCATTTACATGACTCGTCTTTCTTTATTTTGTATTACATATCTCAAATCTTTGCACATATATAGATCTGCGCTGTTCACAGTGTGTACCACTGTCCACCTGCACCAGAAACAGCTGTACTGCTTGTTTGAAATGCAGATGTCTGGAGCCACCCAGAGCTTCCAAAACAGCCTTCAATGATGTGGTTAGAAATCTCCTCCCTTGGCAAGATTTCTAGGTTATTCCTGTATACACTAAAGTCTGATAATCTTTACTATAGACCTGGCATGTTGCTAAGTGCTCAAAAAAGTTTTTTAAATGAAAGTCCAAATATGTCCACTTAGTTGTAACCCCTAACATAACATGTAAAATTTATCAATGGAATTTTTATAAATCCATAGCAATAGTTCATACCTATACCTCTAAATAAATCTCTTTCTTAATGTTTATTATATTTTAATAAGTATTTTTTTGTCAAAAAATAAGTACAAAGGAGTAAAGATGTTTGTATTGTTATAGCTAATTTAAAAAACTCGTGATCAATTTTCCTTTAAGAATTTAGCATAGCGTTACATACGGATAAAGTGTAGCTCAATATCGAGTTGTCATGGCAATACAAGTTCTTCATCAAGCTGGGTCTGGTGTAACTAGCAAAGAAAAAAAAAAAACAAAACCTTTTTTTCTACCATTGTTCTACCTCTGTGACTCTCCGAGTCAAAACAAAAATGAAGAAAGCAGTAGGTCCTGGCTGAATGAGAAGAATTTTAGAGATTGGTATTAAAATCCCTAAACTTGTATCTGTATGGCAGATGTGCGTACTGATTCCACATAAAATTGAAATTCAAAAGAGTTGATCCTAAATCCTTAGCAATTTCACATAAGTCCATGACTATTTTTGAAATAAAATGATGAAACAGGTTTTCAAGGCAAACGTCATTATTATGTTAATACCTTGAGGGAGTAATTGGAAACAGCAATAAATAAACTCTGCATAGATGTTCGTTTTGAAAATGTAGCAGTGGAGGTGATCTAAAGAACATATGATGAACATGATTAAAACATAGTCATGTGTGGTCTGGAAGAAATAAAGTGCTCAAAAAGTGTTCTATTATTTCTCAAGGGTGAGTTCTTAACTTTATAAATATTTTATTAATTCTGTCTCAATGTGGTAGCAAACTACAGTATGAATTAAATGCTAAGAATGAAGAATACAAGAATATTCCTCGTAGTTCGAGGAATACCCCTTCCTGCTGCCTCTATACTCCGCTTTGCCTATTCATGATGTCTTCTAATATCCACTCACAAAAATAAAATTATCCTATTCTTCCTTTTTAAAGCATTTGATCCAAAATTTAAAAAAAAAAAAAAAATTCTCCACTCTTCTTCAGACCAACTACATAGAGACTTTTTTTTTTAACAACAAAGAGCCATAACAAAAATAATTTTGGGAGCAGACACATAATTGAAAGTAAGAGGGGAGGCTAGGTTACTTTCTTGTTTGCTTTGATTATATGTAGCTGCACCAAGGAGAATATGCCTCTATGACATGAAAACTAAGCATCGTTTTGCTTCCTTTTGTCTAGAATATGTCTCCTAACCATGAACTTCTATTGAGTGTCTGTGTTGTCCAGAGTGAGAAGCACGTTTTCCAAATCTGGTTTTGCAGATTTCTCAGAACCCCTTTTGGTACTTTTAATTTTATTAACTGAGATAAAACCCTCCTGACATCAGGGTTTTTGCAAAGTTTATTCCATACTCTAATCCTTGCAAACTTAAATATCTAGGGGTTGGCCCAGATTCTCACCTAATGAATAAGAAAATCTTCCAAAGTCCCTAACATTTAGGCCATAAAATCAGGAATGATTATATTATCCCTATAAAAACAAATTAACACCTTAGATTTATTCCACTATTTTTTTCCCCATTATAAATAGGGGCTTTCCAGCTTCACTAAAAAAAGTACACTTGCCAAAAATGTTTGACTTACATCTTTTGACCCATTTACAGGAAATACAATGTATAGGAGAACAAATCAAACAGATTGAGCAAACAATTGAAAGAAATCAGAAAATGAGATCATCTGCAAGGCTTCTGTTCTGGTCTTTTCAAAAAGCCAATGTCGTTAAAAAAGGCAGAGACTATATAGATTTAAAGAGATTTTAGAGATAAAGCCACCATATACAATGTATAGTCCTTGACTGAATCCTGATTTGAACAAACCAGCTATAAAAGATAGATTTGGGACAATTAAGGAAAGTTGAAGATGAACTAGGTAGTAGATGATATTATAAAAATGTTGGGAATTTGGTTACAGGTGATAAAGATACCACGATTATATAGGAAAATATCTCAATATTTAGAGTTGTATACCTCAATATTTAAAGATAAACTGTCCCAGTATAATTTACGTTAAAGTATCTTTGCAACAGATATAGATTGATTGACAAAGCAAGTATGGTATAATGCTTACTAATTATTAAATCTCAGTTTTAATTACATGGTTTCATTATACCATTCCCTCTTCTCTGAACATTTGAAAATTTTTAGAATAAAAAATTGAAAAGGACATTAGCTGCCTTTCTTACTGCATTCTATTGTTTAGAATTTCATGAATGAAAATAGGCTTTAGATATAATCTAGAAAGTACAAGTTTTACAAGCAAAGAACACTTAAGTTAGTATTAACAGATTTGCATTCAAGTAAAGACTAGGGTGAGGGCCTAGACTCATCGCTTTTTCACCGTTTCTTTTCAATCACATTTAAAATAAGAACAATATTCCTTGCCACCCTCCCACGTCAAGGGGGTGTTACAATGATGAATGAGCTCTAGAAATGGACTTATTCCACTGATAGATTTGTAACCCATATGGCTGCATGGCCCTTCGGCTTTTCTAACGGGAATGGAAAATAGTTACATTTAGTATGTCGCAAATTATATTTCTGTCACATTTAGCTTTAAAAACCAACTTGGATTTTCACAGCACTTCAAGTTTTCATAGGCTGGCAAAGTCTTCCTAAGATCCCGAGTCGGAAACTGATGCTATTCTACTATTAGTGAGTGATTTGGTGTGAGTTGAAATAAAATTTTGTTGGCATTAAAAACACTTTAAAAAAAAATTAGCTTTAAGGGGTGTTTTGCAGGGCTATATAATCTGTGTTCTCCATGTAAGTACTGATGTGACTAGAATTATTTATTTTAGGGTCAATGTTTTTAATACGGATCCCATCAAAGCTAAATATATAAGTTAACAAGTAAGATCTTATAGAATAATATTGCTTGATTGCTAAATTTCTCTGCATTCCTACACACACACACAAAAATTATTTGCTGAGTACTTCACATGTATTGTAGTAACCAGTGACCAGCCTGTCAACCTTGACTTACAGTGGCTGCATGTGTTTCAGAGTAGAGCTGTGCTCCGTGGGGCTTTCAATGGGTGATTTTTCAGAAATAGATCACCAGGCCTTTCTTCTGAGGTGCCTCTGGGTGGATTCAACTCTTCAAACTTTTGGTCAGCAGCCAAGCACGCACTTTAACAATTTACAGGACCCAGGGACTTCATGTGTGATAGTAGCAAAGGCTAATCCAACACATTTGTATTAGAAACATATACTATAATCTCGAAGAGGATTTTTTTAAAAGCTGTTTAATTCAATTCAGTTCAGTAAAGTTTATCATCTATCTTTTTCTCCCCCTGGTTCAGATGGCATTTTTACAAGGCCTTGTTTAGGAAAATTCAACTTTTGAAAATTCACCTTTTGGAATTTGGGTCTATGGATCTTTGAAAACATCCTTATGCTTTTTCCCATTCCAGGAAAAAGATATCCTGAGCATTTATTTACACTGGTTCCCACGAGCTCAGACTGCATGAGGTTGTGCTAAACAGGGCTTAGATCAAATCAAACCAGAGATAGCATCCTAAGTAGAAATGAATTAAGGAATTAAAGGAACTAACTTAAACATTCAAACAAAATTAACAAACAAGAAAGAAAAATTGTTTTATTAAAAAAAGACTAGTTTATATTGCTTCTCGGCCTTTTGGCTAATATCAAGTGCAAAAATGAAGTTCTTACCTGGGGTCAGGTTTAAGCCAATGATCAGAAGGCAAAACCAGAAGACGTGAAGGCCTTTATAAAGAGCTGCGGCCTAACCTGTGGGTGGGGAGAGTGCTGTTTAGGGATCAAGGCTGTTCATGTATCAGTGGGATTGAATAATCTGTGTTAGCTCAGTTGAGATACAACAGAATGGATAAATTTCTTGTGGTGAGAATTTTGCTGAGCAAAGCCTACCTGAGTAAAGAGGATCTCAGATCTGAAAGTTATGCCTGCAAAAGGGGGTTCACAAAACAATTGGAGAGATTATGGCTTTAGCAAAGGGGACATTTGGGGGATTACTCAAGTCTTGAAACAAGGTGAAAGAAAAGCTTTATTGAATAGTGGACCTGTCAGTTGCTACAGTTTCAGTGCTTACATTCTTTTTCGAAAAACCAGAAAAGTTTATAAGGCCAAATTGAATAAAAAAATATTGGGCCTTAGGAAAAAAAAAAAGCCTATGATCTCTAAGTGTGGCCAATGCTCCCACAATTTCAGAAGAGGAGTAACCATTATAGCATATGCAAAGTTGACAATAATCAGAGTGACAATAACAATAATTTCTATTTGGGTTATCTGTACAATATAGAGGAGCTCTGGTAGCTCAATAGTTAAGAGCTTGGCTGCTGACCAAAAGGTCTGCAGTTTTAATCCACCAGTTGTTCCTCAGAAACCCTATGGGACCATTCTATTCTGTCCAATAGGGTCCCTATGAGTTGGAATCAACTCAATGGCAAGAGGTTTAAGGTCTTGGGTTTGGTATAACATAGAGGGTCCCTGGGTGGCACACATGTTTAAGCACTCAACTACTAGCTGAAATGTTGGTGGTTTGAACCCACCAAGAGGTGCCTTGGAAGACAGGCCTGGCAATCTGCTTCTAAAAGGTCACAGCTTTGAGAACCATATAGAGTAGTTCAACTCTGTACACATGGTGTTGCCATGAATTGGAATTGACTCCATGGCAACTATCACAAATTGAACTGCGTCCCCCCAAAATATATGTCAACTTGGCTAGGCCATGATTCCCAGTATTATATGGTTGCCCTTCATTTTGTTATTTGGTGTAATTTTCCCTTTTGATGAAAATCCTAATCTCTGCCTGTGGTTTATAAGGCAAGATTTGGTTATGTTAAAGAGGATTAGAGTGGGGTGCAACACCCTTACTCAGGTCACATCCCCTATCCAATGTACAAGGAGTTTCCCTGCGGTGTGGCCTGCACCACCTTTTATCTTACAAGAGATAAAAGGAGAGAAGAAAGAGCAGAGAGTTAAGGACCTTCTATCACCAAGAGAGAAGCACCAGGAGCAGAGAGCATCCTTTGGACCTGGGGTCCCTCCACTGAGAAGCTATTAGGTCAGGGGAAGATAAGGACCTTCCCCCAGAACTGACAGAGAAAGAAAGTCTTCCCTGGGAGCTGTCACCCTGAATTCAGACTTCTAGCCTCCTATGCTGTGAGAGAATAAATATCTATTTGTTAAAGCCATCCACTTGAGTTATTTCTGTTATAGTAGCACTAGATAAACTAAGACAGCAACTAACTGCAACAGCAACAGCAACAATATAACATGTTGTTGTTGTTAGGTGCTGTCGAGTCGATTCTGACTCGTAGCGACCCTATCTATGCACAACAGAACGAAACACTGCCCGGTCCTGAGCCATCCTCACAATCGTTGTTATGCTTGAGTTCCTTGTTGCAGCCACTGTGTCAATCCACCTTATTGAGGGTCTTCTTTTCCATTGACCATATACTTTGCCAAGCATGATGTCCTTCTCCAGGGACCAAGCCCTCATGACCACATGTCCAAAGTATGTAAGACACAGTCTCACCATCCTTGCTTCTAAGGGGAATTTTGGTTGGACCTCTTTCAAGGTGGATTTGTTCATTCTTCTGGCAGTCCATGGTATATTCAATATTCTTCCCAAACACCACAATTCAAAGGCGTCAATTCTTCTTCAGTCTTCCTTATTCAATGCCCAGCTTTCACAAGCATATGTTGCTATTGAAAATACCATGGCTTGGGTCAGATGCACCTTAACCTTCAAGGTCACATTTTTGCTTTTTAACACTTTAAAGAGGTCCTTTGCCAGCAGATTTGTCCAATGCAATGGGTCGTTTGATTTCTCGACTGCTGCTTCCATGGCTGTTGATTGTGGATACAAGTAAAATAAAATTCTTGACAACTGCAATCTTTTCTCCATTTATCATGATGTTGCTTATTGGTCTAATTGTGAGGGTTTTTGTTTTCTTTATGTTGAGATACAATCTATACTGAAGGCTACGGTCTTTGGTCTTCATCAGTAAGTGCTTCAAGTCCTCTTCACTTTCAGCAAGCAAAGTTGTGTCATCTCCATAGGGCAGGTTGTTAATGATTCTTCCTGCAATCCTGTTGCCCTGTTCTTCTTCCTATAGTCCAGCTTCTTGGATTTTTTGCTCAGAATACAGATTAAATTGGTATGGTGAAAGGGCACAACCCTGATGCGCACCATTCCTGACTTTAAACCATTCAGTACCCCCTTGTTCTGTCTGAAAAACTGCCTTTTGGTCTATGTACAGGCTCCTCATGGGCACAATTAAGTGTTCTGGAATTCCCATTCTTCACAATGTTATCCATAGTTTGTTATGATCCACACAGTCAAATGCCTTTGTGTAGTCAATAAAACACAGGTAAACATCCTTCTGGTATTCTCTGCCCTCAGCCAGGATCCATCTGATATCAGCAATGACATCCCTGGTCCTATGTTCTCTTCTGAAACTGGCCTGTCGATATACTGCTGCAGCCATTTTTGAATGATCTTCAGCAAAATTTTGCTTGCGGGTGATATTAGTGATATCGTTCTATAATTTCTGCATCCAGTTGGATCACCTTTCTTGGGAATAGGCATAAATATGGATCTCGTCCAGTCAGTTGGCCAGGAAGCTGTCTTCCATATTTCTTGGTACAGACGAGTGAGCACCTGTAGCACTGCATCCGTTTGTTCAAACATCTCAATTGATATTCCATCAATTCCTGGAGCCTTGTTTTTTGCCAATGCCTTCAGTGCAGCTTGGACTTCTTCCTTCAGTAGCATTGGTTCCTGATCATATACTACCTCTTAAAATGGTTGAGCATCGACTAATTCTCTTTGGTATAATGATTCTGTGTACTCCGTCTATCTTCTTTTGATGCTTCCTGTGCCGTTTAATATTTTCTCCATAGAATCCTTCACTATTGCAACTCAAGGCTTGAATTTTTTCTTCAGTTCTTTCAGCTTGAGAAAAGTTGAGCATGCTCTTCCCTTTTGGTTTTCTCTCTCCAGCTCTTTGCGCAAATCATTATAATACTTTGTTTTCTGGAGCTGCCCTTTGAAATGTTCTGTTCAGTTCTTTTACTTCATCATTTCTTCCTTTTGCTTTAGCTGCTTGACATTCGTAAGCAAGTTTCAGAGTCTTCTCTGACATCCACCTTGGTCTTTTCTTTCTTTCCTGTCTTTTCAGTGACCTCTTCATGTATGAGGTCCTTAAAGTCATTCCACAACTCGTCTGGTCTTCGGTCATTAGTGTTCAATGCATCAAATCTGTTCTTGAGATGGTCTCTTAATTCAGGTGGGATATACTCAAGGTTATATTTTGGCTCTAGTGGACTTGCTCTGATTTTCTCCAGTTTCAGCTTGAACTTGCATATGAGCAATTGATGGGCTCTTCCACAGTCGACCCCGGCCTCGTTCTGAATGATGATACTGAGCTTTTCTATCGTTTCTTTCCACATATGTAGTCAATTTGATTCCTGCGTGTTCCATCTGGTCAAGTCCATGTGTATAGTCGCCGTTTATGTTGGTGAAAGGAGGTATTTGCAATGAAGTCACTGCTCTTGCAAAGAGTATGCAAGATCAACGACAATATAACATAGGGAGATAGAAATACAGTTATTTTATATTAGTAAGTAATAGTGTTTTTTCTATTATGGTAGTGTATATAGATCAAAGTCATTTTTGAGGAGAAAAATCCATTCAATAAATAGTTATTGAGTATCTACTAGTGGGTAGAACCATCATATCAGTAAATAGCCATATTGTTGTTAGGTGCTGTTGAGTCTATTTCAACTCTAGTGGCACACGTGACACAATAGAACTAACTCATAAGGTTTTCTAGGCTGTAATCTTTATGACAGCAGATCACAAGGTCTTTCTCCCTCCAAGCAGCACTTAACCATTTAGCCACCATGGCTCCTTTATTGATAATAATACTTATATTGCATGTATAACAATGCTTACATTTGCACAACAGTCAGTAATACAGAAGAAAGTAACAGAAATCCTAACTTAGAATGGCTTAAACAAGGGAGAAATTGAATAGCAAAACAAAGTAGCAATTGAATCTGGAAATAATAAACTCTGGTGTTGATTCACAGGCACAAAAATAGCAGGACAGCTGTCTCTACAGTAACTCCCCTGGTCTTTCCCTTATGATGGCACAATGGCCACTCCAACTCTAGGAATCATGGCAGCATTTAAAGAAGGAAGAAGGAGAAAGAAAGCCCCAGTCATATCTATCTCTTTTTTCAGGAAAGCTATAAGCCTCCAAGAAATATCCTGATCAGACTTTCCCTTATGTCTTGGCTGGAACTGGGTTACATGATCACTTGTAGCAACAAGAAAATTTGGGAAATCAAGTATTTGGCAGCTGGAAGCAGGAAAATCATGATTGATTTAGATTAATCATGATTCATTTCCAGGTATTAGATAATAATTTTATGAATATCATAAAATTTCTGGTATCAAGGAAGGGTGGAGAAGGGGAGTTTTTTGAGCTAGGCAAGTAACAGTGTCTGCTACATTTTTATTGAAATCTCTTACATGTATGGAATGCCATTTAATGCTCATTCAACATAAAATTTTAAGCAAATATGGCAAGAGTTGAATTAAATAATGCTATATGTACTTCACAGGCCTCCAAATACAAGAAGCTTAATTGACCAAAGGTCCATATATATGCTCTTTAACCTGTTAGGCAGCTAAAATATATGCAAAGTGAGAAGTGAATATTACAATAATTTAATATGCACTATTTTGTGTAATATGATGCTGGTGAAATCAGATATAAATATTGACTTGGAAGATTTGATAATCATATACAACTACGTAGTTCAAAATGAAAACAATGAATAAGTATTGATTTTATTTCACAGATTAAATGAAAAATAATTATATGTCTGATAAAACCCATTGCTGCCAAGTCGACTCCATCTCATAGCGACCCTATAGGACAGAGTAGAACTGCCCTGTAGTGTTTCCAAAGAGCAGCTTGTGGATTCGAACTGCCGACCTTTTGTTTTGTAGTCAAGCTCTTAACCACTGTGCCACCAGGGCTAGTTACATTGAATTTACTTTTCATTTTAAAAGTATTTCAGCATAGCTTATTACGAGGAACACTCAACTGAAATAGGAGTGGGAAAACTAGATATGCTAAACCAAGGCTTCCTAGATAATGTATTTTCATGTCATTCTTAAAAAGTGTCTACTGTAAAAATAGAAAACATGGATAAGTATTACATATTATATATATTTTATTTATACTATGTAATACAATCATAAAATGGCTATGATTTTTCCAAACTAGAAATATTGCAACTTAAATTTTAATGATTTTCTTGTACCTGTATTTTTTTTTTTAGTATTTTGTTTAAAAAAAGAAAAGCTGCTGACTTTGTGAAATTATTTATGCATTAGTAAGTATTCTCATACTTTTTTCAAACTCAGAATTTCAAAATGTAGTTATATAGGTTATTATACACCTGCTCAATTAATTAATTGTGAACAAGACACATTTTGTTGCATTTATAGAACAAATTTCTTCCTCCTCTATTCTTTGCTTACCTGTTATTTCCACTGCGTATATGTAGGGTCACTATGAGTCGGAATCGACTCGATGGCACTGCGTTTTATGTGTTATAGTTACACTTGAAAAGACAGCCTTAGTACAGGTTATAGTTGAGAATTTTTCTGTAAGTTGGCACCATTACCTTTAGTTTCTGATTCCTGCCCCCGAACCGAAAAAAAAAAAAAGAAGAAAAAAAAATGAATTAAGCAGAAAGAGTGGAATAAGAAGGTAACTTTAAGGTTCAAGGATAAAAAGTGATGTCCAATTTTGTAAGCACAATCTTTGTGGTTGGTTCAATAAGTGCATTCAAATATATAGCCTGAGATTTTTACGTTACACTTAATCAAATTGGCTGTGGAACTAGCCCTTGAGCAAAATTACATGAAGCTTTTAAAATTAAGTCCTTAAAGCTTTAGGGTGTAACAGCTAACCTGTAGTGTCTTTAAAACCCATCAGCAAAGTTAGGAAATATTTGGCACCTGGGAATTTTCTTTTAGCATTATTAGGGTTACAGGTATAGTCAAAGTATTCATGTCAGAAAGATTTTCAATGGAAATTCCAGATGTTTGACAAATGCGTTGCCTTCTAATCCCCTTTAGCCATATGCTGTATGTCCATTCTTTCCAAATACATCTCTTTTTTTCAAAATATGTAGGCATCAATGAATAACTTAACCTAATGAATGATGGATTTTGCACAAGAAAAAAATTTCGAATGTTACATGTACAGTTGGCAATTCTGGAAATATTGTCATGTCTTCCTAGTGACATGTTGTAGGGGATATCTGTCATTTTTTTGGATGCCCAGTGCCTATCTTTCAAACATTTGTCACCATGGAGTATTGGTGAGAAGCAAAGCCCCCTCCCAGTTTAGAAGTGGACAAGGTCTGACTTTTGATTTCCTAGATTCCTTGGTAAATAGGGTTCTGGACAAAGACTTAGACTCCACCTATCAGATCCACTGGCCCCAGACTTTGAATCAGGAGTTAGTGATGCAGGAACTTGCAGGAATTCCTCTCTGGTGGCCATGGATTTTGCGGGAAGATTCGGCTCCTTGAGCATCAGTGGCTATGTTGCTAATGGTAACATCTTGAATCCAGTACTTTTAATGTTAGCAATGCAAGCTGCCTTATTCAGTCTTCAGAGGTGAGCCAGTTGTTTCTTCAATGGACAGTACTGCCATATGATTTCCAGAGTTGTTCCTGGTTGCACAGTCCTGAGCCTTGTTCTTTAGTCCTCTTGGTACCTGTGGAGGCCATGAGAGCATGCCTCACAGGCCTCCAAATAAAGGAAGCTTAACTGATCAAACGACCAGGTGCTGAGCTCTGAAATCCATCACTGTGTTTGCACCCAGGCCATGATTTCCACGTCGCACATAGCCAAAGACTGAACTCAGCAGGCATATACTAAGGCAGACTCTCTGGTGGCCGAATGACAAACTTGACAAAATTTCTTTAGACTTTACAGCAATCCAGCAGTCTCAAAAAGTTCCATCCAACCTTCCCTCCCTCTTTCCTTCATCAGGCATCAGATTACTGCATGGTCTGGTGGATGTCTAAACTGATTCAACTCTCTTCCGATTTTCTTTCAAGGGCATGTCTGTGTCTGTCATAGATTGAGTTGTGTCCCCCCGAAGTGTCTGTTGACTTGACTAGGTCATGATCCCCAGTATTGTGTGATTGTCTACCATTTTGTAATCTGATGCGATTTCCCTGTGTGTTGTGAGTCCTATCACTATGACATCGATGAGATGGATTAGTGGCAGTTATATTGATGAGATCTACAGGATTAGATAGTGTCTTGGGACATAGGAGTCTCTTTTGAGATATAGAAGACAGAAGTGAGCAGAGCAATGGGGGGACCTCATACCACCAAGAAAGCAGTGCTGGGAACAGAGCATGTCCTTTGGACCTGGGGTCCCTGTGCCTGAGAAACTCTTCAACCAGGGGAAGATTGATGACAAGGACCTTCCTCCAGAGCAGACAGAGGGAGAAAGACTTCCCCCAGAGCTGATGCCCTGAATTCGGACTCTTAGCCTACTTGACTGTGAGAGAATAAATTTCTCTTTTTTAAAGCCATCCACTTGTGGTATGTCTGTTTAGCAGCACAAGATGACTAAGGCAATGTCTTATTTACCCTGTGCTGGCATAACAAAATATATATAAGTGGATGGCTTTAAAGAACAGAAATTTGTTTTCTCACAGTTTTAGATGCCAGAAGTCCAAATTGGGGCATCAGCTTTAAGAGAGTGTCCCTCCCTGTTGGTAGTCTCAGGAATTCCTTGGACTTCCTTGCTGTTCCAAAGTGTTCCTCGATGCCTGTCTTACTGCAGTGTGTTGTATCTGTGTCTATTCTGCTCTTTTTACAGCTCAGAAGTGATTAGGTTTAGGACCCGCCTTCCTTTGGTGTGACCTCATTATCATAAAAAAGAAAACTCCTATTTCTAAATAGGTTCCTATTTACAGGTACAGGGGTTAGGATTTCCACGTATCTTTTTGGAGGGACACAATTCAATCCACTACTTTCCCCTGATAAAATCCTTGTGCTTTTAATCTCATCTTGGTGTCTGATTGGAAGACCCGAATTAATACTGTGATCCTGTGAGCTAACACATACTTCTCAAACACATTCCTTTCCTGCTGAAATTAGCCAATGTGTTTTTAGAACATTGAATGATTCACAGGTATAGTAGAATCATTCAAAAGTTGTTTTAATTATGTCAAAGCAAATCCAGATTTCTCCGTCTCTGCCTTGAGGTTTTGTGAAACAATATTCACTAAAATACAGCATTTTATAAAGATTATGCAAATTAAAGACTAAAAATGCTTTTACGATATTCGTTTGATTTAAGGGGAAATAATTTTTTTTTTAAGGAAACCCTGGTGGCGTAGTGGTTAGGTGCTACGGCTGCTAACCAAGAGGTCGGCAGTTTGAATCCACCAGGTGCTCCTTGGAAACTCTGTTGGGAAGTTCTACTCTGTACTATAGGGTCGCTACGAGTCGGAGTCCACTTGACCGCACACGGTTTTTTGGTTTGGGAATGTATACAAACACTTATCAAAGTTCTTTCTGGAAAGGATTCCTTGGAGCAAAAGGGTATATTATCTGAGGGGTGGCATTGAATAACAAAAAGACTTCTTTAAGAATGGTTCATCATAATGGTTATGTAAGTGACATTAAATGACAATAAATCATTTTATTGCTGCATAGTATACAATTTTATCAATATTTCAGTGTTTATCCAGTTTATTTTTTATTTAGCCAGTGAGTCGACTTTTAAATAATTAGAGAAAAGAATGAAAAACAATCTTTCTGTTGACACATGTAGTTACCATTTGCAGTGCTCTACCTTTATTTTTGTAGATTCTAATTTCAATATGATATCATTTCCTTCAACCTGAAGAATTGTCTTTTACTGAAAATTATCTTGCCTCTTGTATATTGAAAAATGTTATTACTTCTATCTTACATTTAAGTATTAGGGTAACATTTACATATAGTAAAATTCACTCATCTAAAGTGTACAATTTGATGAAAGTTGGCAAATGTATACCTTCGTGTAACCAACATTCCAACCAAAATATAGAACTTTTTCAAATTCCCAGAAATTTGTATCATGTCTTCATATAGTCAGTCTCTACCCTCATTGGAAACCACTGTATTAGGTTTTCACTTTTGAAATATACTATTTTGGTCAAGAAAGAATTCCAGAGTAGGACTACTCAACCACCTCACAACAGCACTTAAGAGATACTGTTGCATTTTCTTCTGACTCTCATTGTTTCTGGTGAAAATTCAGCCATATTTCATATTGTCTTTCCATAATATGCTAGTATATAGTTTGTCTTTTTTCTTGGGCTATATTTAAACATTCTTATTATTGTTGGTTTTCAGCAATTTGATTATGATGTGCCAAGGAAATTATGCACTTTGGATTCTCTGACCTTCCTGGAATTGTATGTTGATATTTTTCAAAATCACATTTGGAAAAATTTCTGTTGATAGTTCATTAAATATAGTTTCCATCCCATTCTCTTTACTTTTTTGGAGAGTACAATCACACTTTGTTAAACTGCTTAATACTGTTCCATATGTCACCTGTTCTTTTTTTTTTAATGATTTTTATTGAGCTTCAAGTGAACGTTTACAAGTCAAGTCAGACTGTCACATATAAGCTTATATACACCTTACTCCATACTCCCACTTACTCTCCCCCTAATGAGTCAGCCCTTCCAGTCTCTCCTTTCATGACAATTTTGCCAGCTTCTAACCCTCTCTACCCTCCTATCTCCCCTGCAGACAGGAGATGCCAACACAGTCTCAAGTGTCCACCTGATACAAGTAGCTCACTCTTCACCAGCATCTCTCTCCTAGTCATTGTCCAGTCCCTTCCATGCCTGATGAGTTGTCTTCGGGAATGGTTCCTGTCCTGGGCCAACAGAAGGTTTGGGGACCATAACCGCTGGGATTCCTCTAGTCTCAGTCAGACCATTAAGTCTGGTCTTTTTATGAGAATTTGGGGTCTGCATCCCTCTGGTCTCCTGCTCCCTCAGGGGTTCTCTGTTGTGCTCCCTGTCAGGGCAGTCATCAGTTGTGGCCGGGCACCACCTAGTTCTTCTGGTCTCAGGATAATATAAGTCTCTGGTTCATGTGGCCCTTTCTGTCTCTTGGGCTCATAGTTATCGTGTGACCTTGGTGTTCTTCATTCTCCTTTGATCCAGGTGGGTTGAGACCAATGGATGCATCTTAGATGGCCTCTTGTTAGTATTTAAGACCCCAGACGCCACATTTCAAAGTGGGATGCAGAATGTTTTCATAATAGAATTATTTTGCCAATTGGCTTAGAAGTCCCCTTAAGCCATAGTCCCCAAACCCCGGCCCTTGCTCCGCTGGCCTTTGAAGCATTCAATTTATCCCGGAAACTTCTTTGCTTTTGGTCCAGTCCAGTTGAGCTGACCTTCCGTGTATTGAGTATTGTCCTTCCCTTCACCTAAAGTAGTTCTTATCTACTAACTAATCAGTAAATAACCCTCTCCCACCCTCCCTCCCTCCCCGCCTCGTAACCACAAAAGTATGTGTTCTTCTCAGTTTATACTGTTTCTCAAGATCTTATAATAGTGGTCTTATACAATATTTGTCCTTTTGCCTCTGACTAATTTCACTCAGCATAATGCCTTCCAGGTTCCTCCATGTTATGAAATGTTTCACAGATTCGTCACTGTTCTTTATCGATGCGTAGTATCCCATTGTGTGAATATACCACAATTTATTTAACCATTCATCTGTTGATGGACACCTTGGTTGCTTCCAGCTTTTTGCTATTGTAAACAGAGCTGCAGTAAACATGGGTGTGCATATATCTGTTCGTGTGAAGGCTCTTATTTCGAGGAGTGGGATTTCTGGGCTGTATGGTAGTTCTATTTCTAACTTTTTAAGAAAACGCCAGATAGATTTCCAAAGTGGTTGTACCATTTTACATTCCCACCAGCAGTGTATGAAAGTTCCAATCTCTCTGCAGCCTCTCCAACATTTATTATTTTGTGTTTTTTGGATTACTGCCAGCCTTGTTGGAGTGAGATGGAATCTCATCGTAGTTTTAATTTGCATCTCTCTTTTTAATGGCTAATGATCGAGAGCATTTTCTCATGTATCTCTTAGCTGCCTGAATATCTTCTTTAGTGAAGTGTGTGTTCATACCCTTTGCCCACTTCTTGATTGGGTTGTTTGTCTTTTTGTGGTTGAGTTTTTAACAGAATCCTATAGATTTTAGAGATCAGGCGCTAGTCGGAGATCTCATAACTGAAAATTCTTCCCAATCTGTAGGTGGTCTTTTTACTCTTTTGGTTAAGTCTTTAGATGAGCATAGGTGTTTGATTTTTAGTAGCTCCCAGTTATCTGGTTTCTCCTCGTCATTTTTGGTAATATTTTGTATTCTGTTTATACCTTGAATTAGGGCCCCTAACGTTGTCCCTATTTTTTTTCCATGATCTTTATCGTTTTAGTCTTTATGTTTAGGTCTTTGATCCACTTGGAGTTAGTTTTTGTGCATGGTGTGAGGTATGGGTCCTGTTTCATTTTTTTGCAAATGGATATCCAGTTATGCCAGCACCATTTGTTAAAAAAGACTATCTTTTCCCCAATTAACTGACACTGGGCCTTTGTCAAATATCAGCTGCTCATATGTGGATGGATTTATATCTGGGTTCTCAATTCTGTTCCATTGGTCTATGTGCCTGTTGTTGTACCAGTACCAGGCTGTTTTCACTACTGTGGCTGTATAATAGGTTCTGAAATCAGGTAGAGTGAGGCCTCCCACTTTCTTCTTCTTTTTCAGTAATGCTTTACTTATCCGAGGCTTCTTTCCCTTCCATATGAAGTTGGTGATTTGTTTCTCCATCACCTTAAAAAATGTCATTGGAATTTGAATCGGAAGTGCATTGTATGTATAGATGGCTTTTGGTAGAACAGACATTATTACTATGTTAAGTCTTCCTATCCATGAGCAAGGTATGTTTTTCCACTTAAGTAGGTCCTTTAAAAAAAAAAAATTCTTTTTTAGTTTCTTGCAGTAGTACTTTGTAGTTTTCTTTGTATAGGTCTTTTACATCTTTGGTAAGATTTATTCCTAAGTATTTTATTTTCTTGGGGGCTACTGTGAATGGTACTGATTTGGTTATTTCCCCTTCGATGTTCTTTTTGTTGATGTAGAGGAATCCAAGTGATTTTTGTATGTTTATCTTATAACCTGAGACTCTGCCAAACTCTTCTATTAGTTTCAGTAGTTTTCTGGAGGATTCCTTAGGGTTTTCTGTGTATAAGATCATGTCATCTGCAAATAGAGATAATTTTACTTCCTCCTTGCCAATCCGGATGCCCTTTATTTCTTTGTCTAGCCTAATTGCTCTGGCTAGGACCTCTAGCACAATGTTGAATAAGAGCAGTGATAAAGGGCATCCTTGTCTGGTTCCCATTCTCAAGGGAAATGCTTTCAGGCTCTCTCCATTTAGAGTGATGTTGGCTGTTTGCTTTGTTAGATGCCCTTTATTATATTGAGGAATTTTCCTTCTATTCCTATTTTGCTGAGAGTTTTTATCATAAATGGGTGTTGGACTTTGTCAAATGCCTTTTCTGCATCAATTGATAAGATCATGTGGTTTTTGTCTTTTGTTTTATTTATATGGTGGATTACATTAATGGTTTTTCTAATATCAAACCAGCCTTGCATACCTGGTATAAATACCACTTGGTAGTGGTGGATTATTTTTTTGATATGTCATTGAATTCTATTGGCTAGAATTCTGTTGAGGATTTTTGCATCTATGTTCATGAGGGATATAGGTCTGTAATTTTCTTTTTTTGTGATGTCTTCACCTGGTTTTGGTATCAGGGAGATGGTGGCTTCATAGAATGAGTTCGGTAGTATTCCATCATTTTCTATGCTTTGAAATACCTTTAGTAGTAGTGGTGTTAACTCTTCTCTGAAAGTTTGATAGAACTCTGCAGTAAAGCCGTCCGGGCCACGGCTTTTTTTTGTTGGGAGTTTTTTGATTACTGTTTCAATCTCTTTTTTTGTTATGGGTCTATTTAGTTGTTCTACTTCTGATTGTGTTAGTTTAGGTGGGTAGTGTTTTTCCAGAAATTCATCCATTTCTTCAAGGTTTGCAAATTTGTTAGAGTGCAATTTTTCGTAATAATCTGATAAAAAAAAAATATGATTCTTTTAATTTCAGTTGGGTCTGTTGTGATGTGGTCCTTCTCGTTTCTTATTTGGGTTATTTGTTTCCTTTCCTGTATTTCTTTAGTCAGTCTGGCCAATGGTTTATCAATTTTGTTAATTTTTTCAAAGAACCAGCTTTTGGCTTTGTTAATTCTTTCAATTGTTTTCCTGTTCTCTAATTCATTTAGTTCAGCTCTAATTTTTATTATTTGTTTTCTTCTGGTGCCTGAGGGATTCTTTTGTTGCTCACTTTCTACTTGTTCAAGTTGTAGGGACAGTTCTCTGATTTTGGCTCTTTCTTCTTTTTGTATGTGTACATTTATCGATATAAATGGACCCCTGAGCACTGCTTTTGCTGTGTCCCAGAGGTTTTGATAGGAAGTATTTTCATTCTCGTTGCATTCTATGAATTTCTTTATTCCCTCCTTAATGTCTTCTATAACCCAGTCTTTTTTCAGCAGGGTATTGTTCAGTTTCCAAGTATTTGATTCCTTTTCCCTAATTTTTCTGTTATTGATTTCCACTTTTACGGCCTTGTGGTCTGAGAAGAAGCTTTGTAATATTTCGATGTTTTGGATTCTGCAGAGGTTTGCTTTATGACCTAATATATGGTCTATTCTAGAGAATGTTCCATATGCACTAGAAAAAAAAGTATACTTTGCAGCAGTTGGGTGGAGTGTTCTGTATAAGTCTATGAGGTCAAGTTGGTTGATTGCAGCAATTAGGTCTTCCATGTCTCTATCGAGCTTCTTACTGGATGTCCTGTCCTTCTCCGAAAGTGGTGTGTTGAAGTCTCCTAGTAAAAGTGTGGAGGTGTCTATCTCACTTATCAGATCTGTTAAAGTTTGTTTTACGTATCTTGCAGCCCTGTCATTGGGTGCATAAATATTTAATATGGTTATATCTTCCTGGTCAAATGTCCCTTTAATCATTATGTAGTGTCCTTCTTTATCCTTTGTGGTGGATTTAACTTTAAAGTCTATTTTGTCAGAAATTAATATTGCTACTCCTCTTCTTTTTTGCTTATTGTTTGCTTGATATATTTTTTCCATCCTTTGAGTTTTAGTTTGTTTGTGTCTCTAAGTCTAAGGTGTGTCTCTTGTAGGCAGCTTATAGACGGATCGTGATTCTTTACTCAGTCTGAGATGCTGTGTCTCTTTATTGGTGTGGCGTTAGTCCATTTACATTCAGCATAATTATAGATAGGTAAGTGTTTAGTGCTGTCATTTTGATGCCTTTTATGTGTGTTGTTGACAATTTCATTTTTCCACATACTTTTTTGTGCTGAGACATTTTTCTTTGTAAATTGTGCGTTTCTCATTTTCATAGTATTTAACTTTACGTTTGCTGAGTCATTATGTTTTTCTTGGTTTTTATTTTGAGTTATGGAGTTGTTATACCTCTTTGTGGTCATCTTAATATTTACCCCTATTTTTCTAAGTAAAAACCTAACTTGTATGGTCCTATATCGTCTTGTATCCCTCTCCATATGGCAGTTCTATGCCATCTGTATTTAGTCCCTCTTTTTGATTATTGTGATCTTTTACATATTGACTTCAATGATTCCCTGTTTTGAGCGTTTTTTTCTTTTTAAAATTATTCTTAATTTGTTTTTGTGATTTCCCTATTTGAGTTGGTATCAGGATGTTCTGTTCTGTGACCTTGTGTTGCGCTGGTATCTGATATTACTGGTTTTCTGACCAAACAATTTCCTTTAGTATTTCTTGTAGCTTTGGTTTAGTTTCTGCAAATTCTCTAAGCTTGTGTTTATCTGTAAATGTTTTAATTTCACCTTCATATTTGAGAGAGAGGTTTGCTAGATATATGATTCTTGGCTCGCAGTTTTTCTCCTTCAATGCTCTATATATGTCATGCCATTGTCTTCCTGACTGCATGGTTTCTGCTGAGTAGTCTGAACTTATTCTTATTGATTCTCCTTTGTAGGAGACCTTTCTTTTATCCCTGGCTGCTTTTAAAATTTTCTCTTTATCTTTGGTTTTGACAAGTTTGATGATAATATGTCTTGGTGATTTTCTTTTTGGGTCAATCTTAAATGGGGTTCGATGAGCATCTTGGATAGATATCCTTTCGTCCTTCATGATGTCAGGGAAGTTTTCTGCCAACAGATCTTCACCTGTTCTCTCTGTGTTTTCTCTTATCCCTCCCTGTTCTGGAACTCCAATCACACACAAGTTATTCTTCTTGATAGAGTCCCACATGATTCTTAGGGTTTCTTCATTTTTTTAAATTCTTTTATCTGATTTTTTTTTTCAGCTATATTGGTGTCAATTCCCTGGTCCTCCAGATCTCCCAGTCTGCATTCCAATTGCTCGAGTCTGCTCCTCTGACTTCCTATTGCGTTGTCTAATTCTGTAATTTTATTATTAATCTTTTGGATTTCTGAATGCTGTCTCTCTATGGATTCTTGCAACTTACTAATTTTTCCACTATGGTCTTGAATAATCTTTTTGAGTTCTTCAACTGCTTTATCAGTGTGTTCCTTGGCTTTTTCTGTAGATTGCCTTATTTCATTTCTGAGGTCATCCCTGACGTCTTGAAGCATTCTGTAAATTAGTTTTTTATATTCTGCATCTGGCAATTCCAGGATTGTATCTTCATTTGGGAAAGATTTTGATTCTTTAGTTTGGGGAGTCGTAGAAGCAATCATGGTCTGCTTCTTTATGTGGTTTCATATCAATTGTTGTCTCTGAGCCATCACTAAGATATTGTAGTGATTTAGTCTATATTTGCTCACTGAGTCTTATCTTGTTTTGTTTTCTTTCAATGTACTTAGATGGGCTACTAGATTGTGCTGTCTTGATTGTTGTAGCCCTTGAGTCACTTTTGTCCTATTACCAGCTGGTTTGGGCTGTTACCAGATATATAAGCCTAAGAGTCCATTCACTATTCTTGAGTAGAATCTGATTTTGGGTCATCAGGTGTGTGATGCAGACTGTCACCTATCTACCTAGAGAAGTAGTGGTGATAGTTGTGTGCACCAGATTCTAGTAGCAGCAGGGGTTCACACTCTGGGGGGGGGGCAGGATGCTGACAGCCTTCCCCCAAGTGTCAGTGAGGTAGGTGTGTCTCTATTCCTAAAGCCCTTCGGTGGGTGGGCTCTGCAGCTGTACCTGAGGCCCCCAATGCAAGTACCTCTACAGATTGGTAGGTGTCACCCTCCTTAGACCCCTAAGGCAGGAGGCTAGGTGGTCTGGGGGGAGCTTCAGTCCTCAGTTCCCTGTTGTTGGTCAGTGAGGGCTCTGTTGAACATGCAGAGGTATCAGACCTGGGAAACTTGTCTTTCCAGTAATCCGCTAAAACAATTACAGTCAGATTCCTATCAGAAATACCTTTGCATTATAATAGCCACCTTGTTCCCTATAGGGATGAAAGCCCAAGACTGTGGATCACATATGCTTGGCTGGAGCTGGTTCTGTGTTTTTAGTCCAACTAGGGAAGGATTTTTGGTCCCTGGGTTTTTTGTAGCTGCTTCTCTCAGGCCAGGAGAATGGGTTAGGAAAAGACCAAAAAAAAAAAAAAGAAAGAAAAACTGCAGAGCAGTTTACTCTCTGGCTCAGGAAATTCCAATGTTAATGAAGCCGCCTGGGAAGGGGAGGGGAGGGTTCAGATAAATAGGAGTAGCACCCCGGAATATAGACAAAGTTACTTATCTTGCTTGGGATGACTGTTTTATCTGAGATTCCTGAGGGGGGCACGTCGACTGTGTGTGCTGGCTGGGTAGAGATTGCCCCCGAGGGTCAGGCCCGCGTCCCGTGCTTGCACTGTCTCAGAAGCCGTGGTTAGTTCCTCCACTCCCAGTCCAAAGCCCAGCACCAAGGTTCCCCAGCTGGGACGCTGCACTCGCAGCTCCAAAACCAGCCGCTGCCTCCCCGTGACTTCTCCTCCTGTCAGCCACATCGCTGCGCTGCCTGCGTGCACTGGCTGGGCTTCCCCCGATGTCAGTTCAGGGGGCTGGGGCTATGCCCCATGTTTCTGCCCTCTCAGGATGCCGTGCTCAGCTCCCCTGCGCCCAGTCTAAAGCCCGGCGCCAAGGTTTCTTGACTGGGATGCTGGCTTCAGGCTCTGAAAACAGTCGTTGCTTCCCTGTGGTTGTTCGTTCTCAGTCTCTGTCATTCAGGTCAACTCTTTAAGATGGTCAGCGTTTGTAGATTGTCATGTATGTGATCGATTCACTTGTTTTTCCGAGTCTTTGTTGCAAGAGGGATCCGAGGTAGCTTCTACCTAGTCAGCCATCTTGGCTCCGCCTCCTGTTCATTGTTTTTTGTATTTTTTTCCTCTCTGCTTTATGTTTGGAGAATTTTCATTGGCCCTTCTTTAAGTTCACTGATCCTTTCTTCTCTTGTGACCCATCTGCTGTTAATTCCATCCACTGATTTTTTAAAAATTTATTTCAGATATTGAAAAATTTTTAATTCTATAATTTATATTTTTGTTTTTTTAAAATCTCATAGTTCACTATGTGGTCACTCTTTTTTCCCCATATTTGATTGTAGAATCTTTAACATATTTATCATTGTTGTTTTATAGCCCATTTCCACTAATTTCAAAATATGTTACTTGTTGGTCTCTTTTAATTGATCAATTTGTGTGTATGTGGCATCAGTGATCTTTTCCTTTCTCTTCACTATTATAATTATGGAACATTATGGATAATGCATTGTAGAGACTCTAGATTCTGTTATTTTCTGCTAAACAGAGCTAAGTTTTGTTCTGGTGGGCACTTAAATTACTGTTGGATCACTTTGAATGTCTGTAGGATTGGTTTTATATCTTGTTAGAGCATTTCTAGTTCAGTTTTACCTTTAATGCTGGGATACAATCTTTATTCCTACGGTATGGTTCTTCTGTAGTTCCAGTGGAAAGCCTGAGATGTTTACCAAGCCCTTTTAACTTATAGGATTTAACTCCAAACTCTGTCTTCCCTGCCACGGACAGAAACTGATGTTTCTGTTTATCTCTTTCAGTTTTCAAGCTGTTTTTTGTTTTTGTTTTTTTCCTGCTGCTTTCAGGGGTCAGCCAAGTATCTAAAAAAAGTTTAGATGCATATTCTGGTACTATTCCCTTTGTGAATTCTTCCTTTCTGAGATTTCCCACCCAAAATTCCAGTGATTTATGTAGTTCTGAAATCCTCCTCAGATTCCTCAAAACCCCAAAAGACTGTGGCTTTCTGCTTGGGTCCTATTCAATTCGTGCCACAGGACTAGCACACACCATCAAGGGAAAAGTCATGTGAATGTGGACTTCATCCATGGAAGTTCTTTATTCTCAAGCATCAAATTCCCTCTGATATCTGTGTTTTTCATAATGCTCCAGTGAATTCAAACAGTTTTATTTGTATCAGTTTGTTTATGATTTGTAATTGCTATTTGTGGGAGGGTTAGTCTATTACATTACCAAAACCAGAGATCCTAAAGAATAGTTTTTAATAGACCTAAAAGATTGAAAACAAACAAGCAAACAACCACCACCAAAAAAAAAAAAAAACTGTACTGGAGACTATTGGAATGTTTATTATCAGAAATAACCTTTAAGAGTAGTATTTTGAGAAATAAAAATATACTTTCAGATAACACACAGGAGAGATGGCAGAGGAGGAGTGTGAACACACATTGGATAAATATCCCCCTATCCATTGCAGTTGAGTTGACTTGAGTCCAACTCATAGCGATCCTATAGGACAGAATAGAACTGTCCCATTGAGTTTCAAGCCTGTAAGTATTTATGGAAGCAGATTGCCACATCTTTCTCCTGTGAAGTGGCTGGTGGGTTCAAACTACCAACTTAACTTCTGGGCCAGCAGGACTCCTTAAATATTTCCCTAGCTAGTTCTAAGTAAATGCATCTTCAATCATCCCATGAGCTTCTTATATTATCTCCTGTGTATTCAAAAATTCTCAGATTCGAAGACAATTTAGAATGCTGTTAGTACAAGAACGGTTATTGAAGTATACTCTTCCTCTTCTATCTACTGTCCCCCACCCCAGATTCAGAGTATTTGGAGGTAAGACTAATGATACACTTTTAGGAAAAGTTAAAAATAAAATTAACACAAAATCACTGAAGGATAGATATGAAAAAAAGTGTTTCTTTTCAGCCAGATTTGTCACCTGATTAATGATATTAACATGTTAATAATTATTTTAAAATGTTCTCACTCATTTTCCTTCGGAATTTAATGGTACAGAAAACTTGGAAGTCATTCTGGAATTTTCCCCTTCTTAAATTCTTCAGTTTTGTCCCAGAATACATGTAGAATACCTTTTCTATCCTTGAAATTTTTAAAATGTGGGGATATGTCCATGCAAAGATTTCTTTATGTATTTGTTTAGAAAGGAGCAAATCTTTTTCATCTAGATACTCAAGTTTTATTTATTTTCAGACCAAAATGGTTCTTAAGTTGTCTAAAACTATTTTTTTTCTGTGCAATTCCTATTTATCAAATAAGAATATCTATAATTCTAAGGTTTGGTATCCATTTGCTGTCATCGCTCTCTCTAAATATCTTCACGTCTTTTTCTTTTATTCTTTGATTTCTGGAATAATTTTTTATTTGTTCTATTGCTGTTTTGTCCTGTCAAGTCAATTCTGAGCCATAACAACCCCACAGGACAGAGTAGAACTGCCTTTACCAATTTAATGTTCCACCATTTCTTCAGCTTTTGACTTACTCCAGTGCAGATTTAAATTTGCCCTTCAATTCTAGGTCTCTGACGTTATTGAAAATCCTTTTGCTTTGTATGCTAATGTTCCTTTAGGGATTTTGACTCTTGTCTTATGAAGATGAAGTCTTCCACATTAATGAGGATTAACAAAGTCCACAAGTACTTAGGAACCCCTGCTACTTGCTAGTCACTGTATTTTCCACTGAGGATACAAAGGTGAGCTTAGGGGTCAGAAAGGCATCAATAAAACAATCATAAAAACGCATTTCTAAACACTAAGTGAAGACTTACTGATAGAAATTAATTTGAAGATGCTGTAATGTGAGAGATTAACTTTTAATACGTTTACTAAATGAAATTTATTTCAGAAATTTAAAGATGGGTCAATAAGAAAATAGATCAAAGAATATCAAGATCTGAACAGAGCAAAGGCCTAGAATGTTCAAGAAACATCCAGGAAGCCAGGTGGCTGGAATGGTTGATAGCAGGTGGAGGGAGCAGGAGAAAAAATCAGAGTGGTAAAGGGGGGGAGGGCAGATCATGAAGGGTCTTGTAGACCATTGTAAAGACTTCGGATTTTACTCTAAGTGATATAACCAGCAACTGGAGGATTTTGAAGACGGGAATCGACATGTACAGTCTTGTATTTTAAAAAGACTTATTCTTCCTTATTACGAATAAACTGCAGGGACAGAGTAGAAAGAGAAAGATGATCATAATGATATACATTTTTTCACATTTTTTTTATTGTGGTAAGTATATATATATATATATAAAATATATATGTAATAGCATCTGCCATTTCAACATTTTTACGTGTATAAGTCAATGGCATTAATTATGTTCATCATGCTGTCCAACCATTATCACTGTTTCCAGTTTTTTCCATCACCCTTCACAGAATCTCAGTGCCACTAAGCAATGACTGCTTTATGACACATATTTAATACTGCTAAGATCTTTTGCTAACATTTTGTTTACAACTTTTTTCTATCTAAGTTCATTAATAAGATTAGTTTAATTTTTTTTTTCTCATGCTGTTCTTTTTTAATTTTGGCATCACTGTTAAACAAATTATCCTAGATTTGGTGAGTCAGGGCCCCTTTCACTCGGCCCTTATGTCTTCTTGACGTGTTCTGATCATTCTTTGGTACTTCCTTATAATCTGGTACCACAAGATGTCCTGCAGTTGTTGTTGTTAGGTGCTGTTGAGTTGGTTCTGACTCACAATGACACTATGTGCAACAGGACGAGACACTGCCTGGTCCTGCAGCATCCTCACAATTATTATGCTTGAGCCCATTGTTGCAGCCACTGTGTCTATTCATCTTCTTGAGGGTCTTGCTCTTTTTGTCTGATCCTCTTCTTTACCCAGAATGATGTTCTTCTCCAGGGACTGGTCCCTCCTGATAACATGTCCAAAGTATGTGAGACGAAGTCTTGCCATCCTTGCTTCTAAGGAACAGCAGATGTCCTAGGATTATGCTATACTTTCCTAGCCACAGCCCTGGAAACAGCTATTTCTCCAAGAAACTCTAATTCTCATTAGTTAAAAACAATTCTTAGAAAGCAACCTCTGGGCACCAGATTTTGTTTACTTATTGAGTCTTTTTTTTTTTTTTTTTTGTAATTTAAATTATTTTCAAGAAAATTACTCAACTTTTAAAGCTAACTATTCAAATTTATTGGCAAATGATCATTTTGTAAGATTCTTTATTAAAAAAAATCTTTATTATACCTCTATTTTTTTTAAGGAAATTTTAAAAATTGTACTTTAAACAAAGGTTTACAGAGCAAACTAGCTTCTCATTAAACAGTACACATCTTGTTTTGTGATATTGGTTACCAAACCCACGACATATCAACACTCCCCTTCTCCACCTTAAGTTTCCCATTACCACCTTTCCTGTTGCCTCCTGCCTTCTTGTCCTTGCCCTTGGGCTGGTATGCCCATTTAGTCTTGTTTTATTTTATGGGGCTGTCTAATCTTTGGCTGAAGGGCAAACCTCAAGAGTGACTTCACTGCTGAGCTAAAAGGGTGTTTGGGGGCCATAATCTCGGGGTTTCTTCAGTCCCTGTCAGACCAGTAAGTCTGGTCTTTTTTTTAGAGGGAGAGGTTTAGATTTTGTTCTACATTTTTATCCAGCTCTGTCTGGGACCCTCTGTTGTGATCCTTGTCAAAGCAGTTGGTGGTGGTAGCTGGGCACTGCCTAACTGTGCTGGACTCAGTCAGGTGGATGCCATGATAGATGTGGTCCATTAGTCCTTTGCAGTAATCTTTGGTTTTCTTCAAACTCCCTTGCTCCAGATGGGGTGAGCCAGCGGAGTATATTAGATGGCCACTCACAAGCTTTTAAGACCCCAGATGCTACTCGCCAAAGTAGAATGTAGAAAATTTTCTTTATAAACCAGGTTATGCCAATTGAGCTAGACATTCCCCAAGACCATGGCTCTCACAGGCCCTTTGCCCAGTAATTTGGTGCCTCAGGGAGTTTGGAAGTATCTGTGGAGTTTCCATGACCTTGAATACCTTCATTTTTTGATAGTCTTGATTGGCTTTTTAAATTAAATCCTCAAAGAACAGTTTGGTTAATTGTTCAGCCTTTGGTGTTTGTGTTTATTTTCTATTATTAATTTCAGCTCCTATCTTTATTTTCTTCAACTTACTTTACATTAATCATATTGTTCTTCGATACTCTCAAGCTGAACGATTTAATATTTATTTTCAGATTTTCATTTTGTAAATTAATTTTGTCAGAAAATATGATAATATAATGTTTAGGACATACATGAAGTATTAAAGATAGGAAAATAAATACTGTTTAACAGAGCAAATTAATTAAGGTTGTTGTTCCGTTTGAAAGGACCAGTGGGTTCCAATTTTTATTGCTCATCACAATCTCCTAGAGAGCTTTAAAATATGCCAATGCCCAGGCATGCCCTCTGATTACATCAGAATATATGGGGGTAAAGCCAACGCAGTATTTTTTAAATGTCTTCAGGTAGTACCCACGTGCAGCAAAGTACTGGGAAAGGATCATTGTTTTTTAGCTTAGTAAAGCCCCTGTTCCTTATTAACACAATCACAAATTAATCTTTTTGTCTCATATTTCTTATAATGTATGCTAAAATATACTATTCTTTTAAAAAACTGGCTGACAATGCCCTTCTTTTAGGAATAATTATTACCAATAATAATAATTAATAATCATCTTTAAGGATTTCATTTGAACAGCACCAGGGACCTGCTTTTATGAAGGAAGAGATATTTTGGCAGAGGGAAGAGGAAAAATTCATTCATTTCAAAATTGAGCCCAGACAAATGAACATTCAGCAGTATAATAAGTTCATTGCAGTCCTTCCCCTGCCAAGTTCTTTTTTTCCCAGATCCTTCCTACTTCCAGAGTCTTCTCTCTCCCAATCTTTCCCTTCCCCCTTCTCACTTGATTATATTTGCAAATTTCTTACCCTTCAGAACAGTTTTTGGAGCAACAGAAAAGTGATGCTTGAGAGTTGAAAGCAATCACAATGTGGCCTGGAGTCAGTTGATGGGGGAAGGTCTTGACAGCACTCACCAGCTGATTCCCACCTGCACTTGGGATGCGGCTGCTCAGCAGCCGTCTTAGCAATTTGGGGCCACTCATGGTAATTGGTTTCAGATGAAGCCAGAACAACTCATTTCACACTGTCTTCATCCACTCACTGCCCAAAGAGTTGGAGGACATCATTTAAAATACTTAGGGTAAAATCCCAGCTTCAAGGAAATCCCGTCACTGAGTTGAATTGGATCTGATTGTGTCCTGGTAGTTCCTGTGTGGGGAGAAGGATTATTATGTTATTTCAGTGGTTAGTTGTGCTTGCCCTGCTGCTCTGGCTATGACACTTGTCTTGCCCTCAGAACTTCTTGCCTTACAAACACTAAATGTGCCTCCTAATCATATCATTAAGGAAAATGTTAGTGATCAGATTCTTCACTTGGAACGGAAAGAGTGGGCACAATTTTACCATTTCTCTCTCTAAATGGGCTACCCGCCTTCTAAAAATTTGAATGTTCAAGTAAAATCACGCTTAACAATAAATATTCTTTTCTTCTTTCCATTGATAACACGAAAAATATATAATTTCAGAATTTCTCCACCATGGAAATTGAGTCTATTCTATTTTCACAGTCTGTGAATGCTAATTTTAGCCTCAAGTAAAGTAACAAAATGTCCAACAATGGTGATTTAAACAACAAGGGCCTATTAGGTAAAATAAGAAGTGAGGTATTTCCAGGGCTGGTTCAGAAAAGTTCAAGGATATTATAAAGGACCCAGGGGTTTTATGTTACAATCACAGTTTCCCCTCCACCATCCTCACTATCTCAATGTGTCAGGGACATCTACAGTCATGGTGACAAGTCACTAGAGTCATTATTACAGGATACCATTAATAGCGTACTGGTAAATGTTTAATGAACTACTGTCTGGAAAACAAAAACAAAGGCAAAATTTGATGATTTCCACGTTGTACACTTTCCTACCATGGCCAATGTAAAACCAACCCACTGCCATTGATTCGATTCCAACTCTTAGCGACCCTATAGGACAGAGGAGAACTGCCCCATAGTTTCCAAGGAGCGCCTGGTAGATTTGAACTACCGACCTCTTGGTTAGCACCTGTAGCACTTAACCACTATGTCACCAGGGTTGTGAGATCACCGGATATAGAGTTGGGAAGAGATGTGCATAATCATGAGCCAATATACATAAGCTGTTTCCCACATACCATTAGATACCATCTAAAGTTAGGAAGAAATTAAAAGAAAAAAATTATCTAAAGAGGAAAAGCTTTCCTAGAAATCCTTAAATGAATTCCCTTAATGCCTCACATTTCAGGCTTGCATCTCATACCTAAACCTAAACTAATCGCTATTCAGATGACTGGAATAACCATGATTGGCTTGGAAGACTAATCTGCCTTCATTTACTGGGGCAGGATAACCTTCTTTAATTTTACAGGAAAAAATGGAGCAGTCCAACAAATAGGGAGAGGACAAGGATGCCTGATGGGTAGGCAAACAATAGCATTTGCCAAAGTAATAAAACCAGCCATAACTATGCTCATGTGTATAAGTACACGTTTAGACATATATAGAGAAATACAAGCATATCTATTTGTATTTTACTTTCAGCATCTTTTTATGAATCTACCATAAAAAACACAAATACCCGTCATTTGGATGTGTCATCTTTTTGTTTGGGCAACTCCTGGAGCCTAGTCATGGTAAAAATATCAAAGTAGAAGGAGATTAAGAGTTGAGTTGGGTTGATGGCTCTCAGAGAGCAGTTCAAACAGTGTGAGTGGTTGGGAGCAGCTAAAATTCCCCAAGAAAAACATCGTTCCTTATATGAAAGATGACCCTGCACAATGTTAGTATATTTTTGAACACAGGCACTTTATTATCTGCTGCTCTACTGCACTTTGAAAGCATGCTCATCGTTTCTTTCAATTGAGGTATTTCCTTTTTATTTGAAAGAATAAAGTCTTATCCATGGAAGTGTGCATAGCTGAGACACAAACAGCTATGGATGGTTAAGAAGGGCCTGGACAGACAAAAATAAATACTGTGTTTCCTTGAGGTCCAAGAAAAGAAGTGTGTTTGTTCCTCTTGATTAATGGATAATAATTCAGGTCTTTTCTTTCCACAATGCTATTTTCTGGTTTCCTCTTATTGTATATATTTTTTTAAAAAAGAAATAAGATTCCAGCTCTTTGTTAGAATATTTTCCTATGTCATTTATCTTTTGCTCCTCCTCCCTTAGTACTAAGAAGCCTTGGTGGCACAACAGTTAAGCCCTCGACTGCTAACCAAAACACTGCACCTCAAACCCACCAGTTTCTCCAGGGGAGAAAAGACCTGGCAATCTGCTTCCCTAAAGATTACAGCCTAGGAAACACTATGGGGCAGTTTTACTCTGTCCTATAGGGTCATTACGAGTCAGTATCAACTTGATAGCATACAACAACAACAACACCTTAGTACCTATTTCTCAAACACACATACCACTGTATCTATGAATCTACACTTATTTTTCTCCTTTAAGAGAAGCTAGATTTTTAGATTTTTTTTTCCCACTCCATCTGCCACCAACAATTATTATTTGGCTTATTGACACTCACTGTGGAGGTGATATGAGTTGTTCAAAACTCCGTGCCCATTGTGAGTAGGGGTTAGTAATAACACTGTTTCAAACTCTAAGTTAGTTTGGTCAAGATTTAGGATGCCTTTTCTTTATACTAATGAGTTAATTCCCTAAGATCAGGCAGCTTGAGATCTTCTAATACAGAAAAAGTTCTGTTAATAATGTTACTGTAACGGTAATGAATTAAATGTTGTTGTATAGGTTAGTTGTGTTACATCAGTATTGATCCACAGTATCTTTATATGGCTTAACCTATGCTATAATCAGCAAGTCAACATTAACGCCTGTTTTATAAATATATGTATATATTTATGCTACAGTTTAAGAAGCGGTTTTTTGTTTTTTGTTTTTTTGAGGAGGAAGGATAACTGCTTCGCTCTCTGTCAGTGGAAGACTACTCAGGGTGAAGCTGACATGGATTCAAATAGAAGAGATGTTGGTTAGTTGTAGGGAAAAAAACCTTTGAGGTTGATAAATTCCCCAAGAAAAAGTGAGTTGTCAATTCTTGGAAATCTTTAGAAAAGAATAGAGATTTCTTTAGATATTTTAGCAATGCCTTGCCCAAAGGCAGAAGGGTGATCCAGAAGAGATCTGGTGTCTCTTTCCAGATCTGAGTCTGTTCAATGGCATAAATTTAGTCTGGGATTCAAAGCAAATTTGCAAAGCAGCCTTCCAACTGTGGATGCTTTATAGATAAATCTTATCGCTGGGGTCCAAGGGGAAAATAATAATAGTAATAAAAAAGGTCATTCTCCAAAGGCAATTTATGAATATTTAGGTATTTCTTTTTCCTTTATATGATGCCGGATAGTCATTTTGAATGATATTATTTTCTTGGGCTGATCAGTTTTTTGGGCATTCCATATACACATGAGGTGAGAAAATAGCCTTTATACTTCAGCTAAAGATAATGATACTATTTCACTAATGTCAACTTCAGAAGGGACAGATTAAAAAAATACGTCTCTATAGAATAGCTGCTTCTTTGTGACACTAAATCCTAAGGCTGTTTTATTTCTTTCTTGTTTCACTATTTTTCTATATAGAAATATCAATATTGAAGAGTGTATTGAAGAGTTCCATGTATCAAAATGGAAACCCTGATGGTGTAGTGGTTGAGAGACATGGCTGCTAACCATGAAGTTGGCAGTTCAAATCCATCAGGAGCTCCTTGGAAACCGTATGGGGCAGTTCTACTCTGCCCTATAGAGTCACTATGAGTGGGAATCGAATCGAAGGCAACAGGTGTATCAACATGTGTTTGAATGAAACGTAGGTAATTTACTCAACAAATTTGTTAGGGTAATTTAAATTTGCAAACTACCTTGCTTCTATGGTCACACAGGTGAGATAAAGAATCTGCAAATGAATCACAAACAAAACATAATTTATAGTTCATCTCTTTTAAGGATCAGCCTTTCCCCTTGTACTTGGCTATCATAGATTACACATTCATAAAAAAAAAAAATTTAATGTTCTTTATCAACAGCATTTTCCTGAATTTTAAAGTTATCTTTTTATTTTAGAGTAATTTTAAGATTTACAGAAAAATTATGAAGATAACACAGTTTCCATGTACTCCACACCAATTTCCCCTATTATTAATTAACATATCTGTATATTTGTCATAATTTATGAACCAATATTGAAGCATTATTATTGCCAAAGTCCATATTTTATTTACCTAATGTCCTTTTGGAAACCCTGGTAGCGTAGTGGTTAAGAGCTACTGCTGCTACCAAAAAGGCTGGCAGTTCGGATCCACCAGGCGCTCCTTGGAAACTCTATAGGGTAGTTCTACTCTGTCCTGTAGGGTCACAATGAGTCAGAATGGACTCGACAGCAAGGGGTTTAATGTCCTTTTATTTGTTTCCATATCCCATCCAGGATACCACATTACTCCTTAGGCTTTTCTTGACTATGAGAATTTCTCAGACTATCCTTTTTCTCTTTTTTTGGATGACCTTGACAAAAGTGAGGAGTACCTGTCAGGTGTGTTGCAGAATGCCCCTCCATTTGAATTTGTTTTATATTTTTTCTCACAATTAGACTGGGGTTATAGGTTTTTGGGAGATAGCTAAAAGTGTTTTCTCAGACTTCCCGTTTTCATGCTGTGGATATTGTTTAGGTTAGTAAGAGCATAGGTTAAATGTGTCTCAGAAACATGGATAGTAACTGCATTGTTTACCATAAAGTATAAGTAGATCATGTAACAAAGTTAACTTCCCAAAGCAATGAAATTCATAACCAGCACAATTTTGCTTCCCTCTGGTAAGTCAGGTGGTTATTGTGAGTTTCCAGTGGTGATTTCCTGACTTTTCAATCATAAATCTACAGGATTGGAAAAGACCAATCCCAGATGCTGCAGCGGCTCTGTGGTGAAAAGCAGTAGTTTTCCAACTCTTGTTAGCCATGAATATTTCTGCTCAAATGAAATCTTGCATGGCAACACAAGCAAATAAATAAAAGGAGAACTGGTCTGATTAAAGCAGAGCACCAGAGTGTCATACTTGGAGTACAACTGCAAATCTACCAGTTTGGTAGAATGAACAGGGAGCAAGCATACCTACTTCACATGATCGGTTGTTGTTGCTGTTGTTAGGTGCCATCGAGTCAGTTCTGACTCATAGTGACCCTATGCACGACAGAATGAAACACTGCCGGGTCCTGTGCCATTCTTAAAATTGTTGTTATGCTTGAGCTCATTATTGTAGCCACGGTGTCAATTCACCTTGTTGAGGGTCTTCCTCTTTTCTGCGGGCCCTGTACTTTGCCAAGCATGATGTCTTTCTCCAGGGACTGATCCCTACTGACAACATGTCCAACATATGTAAGATGCAGTCTCTCTATCCTTGCTTCTAAGGAGCATTCTTGTACTTCTTCCAAGACAGAGTCATTTGTTCTTTTGGCAGTCCATGGTATATTCAATATTCTTTGCCAACACCACAATTCAAAGGCGTCAATTCTTCTTTGGTCTTCCTTATTCATTGTCTAGCTTTCATATGCATATAATGCAATTGAAAATACCATGGTTTGGGTCAGGCGCACCTTAGTCTTCAAGGCAAAATCTTTGCTTTTTAACACTTTAAAGAGGTCCTTTGCAGCAGATTTAGCTAATGCAATGTGTCGTTTGATTTCTTGACTGCTGCTTCCATGGGTTTTGATTGTGGATCCAAGTAAAATGAAATCCTTGATAGCTTCAATCTTTTCTCTGTTTGTCATGAGTTGCTTATTGGTCCAGTTGTGAAGATTTTTGTTTTCTTTATATTGTGGTGCTATCCACACTGAAGGCTGTGGTCTCTGATTTTCATTAGTAAGTGCTTCAAGTCCTCTTTACTTTCAGCAAGTAAGGTGTCATTTGCATAACACAGGTTGTTAATGAGTCTTCTTCCAATTCTCATGCCCCGTTCTTCTTCATATAGTCCATTTTCTCGGATTACTTGCTCGGCATACAGATTGAATAGGCATGGTGAAAGGATACAAACCTGATGCACACCTTTCCTGCCTTTAAGCCAATCAGTATCCCTTTGTTTTGTCTGTTGTCATACTGTGGGGGCTTGTGTGTTGCTGCGATGCTGGAAGTTATGCCACGGGTATTCAGATACCAGCAGGATCACCCATGGAGGACCCGTTTCAGCAGAGCTTCCAGACTAAGAGAGACTAGGAAGAAGGACCCAGCAGTTTACTTCTGAAAAGCATTAGCCAGTGAAAACCTTATGAACATGTTCAGTATGAGGCTTAAATAGTACATGAGGTGTCTTGTGTTGTGAATTTCTGGCACATAGCTGCTCAAAAAATATCAGAAATCTTCTTCACTAATTACAATTTAGTAAATGCATCTTTACTCTGCTATTTGGATCTACCTATCTATGTATCTATCTATCCATCCATCTATCATGTGCAACCCAAAGAAAAATGCATATAATGGGAAGAAGATGATATTGTTACATTTAATAATTACTTTTATTTTGTGAAATTAAGAAAATTGCTATAGGTTGATATTGGAACTGGGAATACCAAAGTAAAATTAGATAAAATATTTCTTAACATTTAAAATATGTTGCATTTTAAAACGCTTTCTTAAAACAGGAATATTCTTTTCCTCTGAGGTTTTAGAAACTACCACCCCTCCCCATGTCATCTTGTATTGAAAACATTGGTTTTATGGAGTGCTTTTGGTAGACCCAGTAATCAAAAACAATCTATATTCTTTAATAATTTGTACATCAAGAAGACGATAGGAGCAATAGAGCTTAGAATTAAGTAGAAAAATTGTACTAGTATTAGTTGAGGAAAATGTGCAAATTAAAAATGTTAAAGCCACTAAATCAAAATCCCAATATACTCTGGTGTGTCAACATGGGACAAACATTTACAATAATAATAAAATAATTTGATATCTGGCATACTTAGTGAGTATAAACGACAAATTTTATGAAATTTAAAGAATATCTTTATTGCATTTGATCATAGTTGGATGACTAACAACTTTTTACTGTGCTCCAGCATTTTATATTATTACTTTAGTCATTGTTTTAGAAGACATTATGTTAATGATAATACTGCAATTGGTCTGAAAATATTTTCACACCTACGTAAGATAAAAAAAGAGGGATACAAATGGTTTTTCTTGTCTTCCGGGTGAAAAAACAAAGCAAGAATGATTGGGCAACTACTGTGCATCACAGAGGACATCAGTGGTGCCACTGAGAGTCTAAACATCAAGCCAATGATGTTTTCGCTGAAGATAATGGTTAGTTTGGAAGTTTCCATTCTACAGATTTTTTAAAATTTGGTTCCTCTATTTTTATATGTTTAGCCAAGAGTGCTCCCTTTTCTTTATTCGAATCTTCAAAGTGGTTTAAACAAGATAAAATTCTAAATGAAATTCTGTTATCTTTGGTTTTGAATCAGCATAGTTTTAGGTGGGCAAAAGAATAACATATTGAGGTTATGTGGTATTATGTGGTTAGCTAAAATTTGGGACCACTGACATGTTGGTCAGAAGATTACCCTCCATGGCTTTGGATCATTATATTTCTGCTGAATTTACCCTTGGTGTTGGGCAGCATATTGCCTATGTCCTTCTTAGTTTACAGGGACTAGACAAGAGGCAGTGGATGAACTGGAGTCAAGCCATGGTCACCAAAAATGATGATAACTAACATCATCTTCTCTTAAGGGTGTCAGAATTGCTACCTACTGTATTTACTTGTTACTAGAGCCTGTGTGGAGCCCTGGTGGCACAGTGGTTAAGAGCTATGGCTGGCAACCCAAAGGCCAGCAGTTTAAATCATCCCATTACTCCTTGGAAACACTATGGGTCAGTTCTACTCTGTCCTAGAGGGTTGGTATGACTCAGAATCAACTCGATGGCAGTGGGTTTGTTTTCTTTTTTTTTTAGAGCCTGCATATGTTAGAAGTTTATTTGTTGAAGTCTGCAGAACTAGAAAGACAGGAATGATTGTGAGAGAAATTGTTTTATTTGCTTTATAGCAAATTAATTTCAAAAAGCGTATAAGCACCATGTTAACATTACCTAATCTTCCTGAGTTGCTGGAGGTCATCTAAAACTGCATTTTCTGAGTTCCTATCACATCGGTGAGGAGATCCTGCCTTCTGGATGGAAGCAGGATTCTACCTTTACTTAGGTGACCCTTGCTGAACCCATTAAATTAAATTAAAGCTTTTTACCCTATCAAGCCGCTATCTCTTTTGCCATATGTCATCCCTTTTCCCTTCCTTTATTATCATTATTTTAACCGAATCAAAGTTGTTCACTGTCCTTCATATGATATCTTTCAAGAAGATGATGATGACCATGTTTTTGGTAAGCGTGGATTATTTTTTTTTCTCCATGATCTTGGAAAGTCCACAGTGGCTTCCAAGTATTTTAAATTTAGAGAATCTTCAGGCTTTCTGAATGCTTACGAAAGCCATTTTTTTTTTTCCTACTAAACTTAGCCTGCTTCACTTGTCCTTGTATTATGTTGCTTTCTTCGGGCTTTTAATGGTCTATGTAGCTTAGTCGCTGCATGATGTTTAAGGTGTTTAGATGCCATTTATAAGCTTCATAAAAGGAGTTCACTTAGAGTTCAGAAATGTTTAGAAAAGAAAAGAAAAAAAAAAAATCTTAGAAAGTTTCTCCACAGGGTTAATAGTTGGGATTCTGCACTGTTGAACATAAGATACAATATGCCATGCTAAGATTGTCTGGTGTGAATCAGGCTAAAAGCAAAATGAAAATAATGAGGCAAAGGAAGTTATACTGTACTCAAGGAAATTCTTCAAATCCCTCCGGCCTGAGTTGTTTTAAAAATGTCTGTGTGGGTTTGTGGTAATTTTAAAGTAAGGTACAGAATTTGAAAAAGAAATTTAAATAAAGAACAATGACAGAAATTTCCATTGCTCTGCCTGAATTTATTGGTTATAATTGTGGAACGTATGCCTTATGCTGTAAAGTCCTGAAGGAACTTCTGACTCATTATATTACTCTCTTTCTTATTTGGCCTAGAGGAAAGTAGAATTTAAGACGGCGATTTATGCACCTAAACATCCTACTTTAAATGTAACCAGCCAGAGTATCCATTCAGAGAAAAAGGGAGTGAGAGGAAATGGAAATGACCAATAGCTTGTTTCTGGCTGGGTAAAATATTTACACATAACTTCTGGTTTTCCCTAAAGTGGAGCTTTTGCGAGGGATTTATAGGTCAGATAGCTCAGCAGTTTCAGCCTGTTGCCCACCGTACCTTAACAAAGCTTGTGCGTGTTTGTACAGCTGGACTGGTAGCTGTGGGAGTCCCGAGGATCCCACAAGCTTCAGTCCCCTTACCTCCCCTTTGCCATTTACCAGCACACAAATACACACAGAATGAAACTGTCTGACTAGCAGGTTAAAGGCCCACAATTCAAGCCCTGTTTATTTTCTTTTCTTGATTTCCTGCTGCTACAGTGAGTAAATGGTATTTTTCCCCCTTGATTTTTTTTTCCTTCTTTCTTCTTTTTTTTCCATTAACCTGTTTGTCTATCAATGTCTGGCAGAGAATGAGAGATATACTACATTTTAGTATAGTTTACAGGGTCACGCTTTGGGATTTGGTGTAACATTTTTGTTCTCTCTCCTCTTTCCTTTTTCTCTCTCCTTTCTCTCAAGCTCTCTGCACTCTCATCTATTCCTCGTATTTTGGGGGGAAGGAGTTTACCCAAAGGAAGGAAAGAAAAACATCCCCGAACTCTTCAAGTGTAACTTCACCCTGAGGAAGGGTGTTATTTTAATTACTGCTGAACCCATTCTATAGGGAGGCCTGTAAATGCTTGATGCAGCTAGGAGAGTGGCAGTTAATATGCCTTTTGAATTGGTGCCACAAACTACAAAGACTGCCATCTGGGGAGGTATTACATTTGTGAGAAAAAATAGTTGAGACTTTTCTTAAAATGAGCTTGTAAATTCCAGCCAAACTTAGGTTCATTTCATTTCTTTCCAAAGAAATCCTTCCATATGAAATATTTAAAATCACACTAATTAACCAGACAAGGAACAATGATTCTGAATTCCAGTGACCATTACTGTACTCATGGGTTTGATTTACATGTTTACAGTTTTGAGTTGTTTACTGTCATCCCCAACAGCAATTTCATTAAAATTCTTCAATTGGAATCAAGTTAATAAAGAAGGGTTTTATAGAGGTTAAACAGTCCTAAATTGTTTTGTTTCTTCATACCAAAAGTTTTAATTAGAAATCAAAATTATTTCATTAATTATTTTCTGATATTTTTAATAACTGGCCACCCTTCATCTCCTCTACTGCTATTTTGGCAGCTGATGTAGGAAAGGAAGAGTACTGGAGTGAGAAGGAATTGGTTGGAATTTAAATCTCACAGTTTAACTACCTCATTGTTCAAAGGCAAGGCAAAGATTCATTTGGAGTCTCAGCCTCTTCATCCGTGAAATGGAAAAAATAGTATTTTCTTGCCAACCTCATGGGGTTGTTGAGAGAATCAAATGATATAATGATTGTCAAAGGGCATTATAAATGGAGACTTTTTACCAAAATCGGAAGTAATATTATTTTTTAAATTATTCTTGATATTTGAGCTTTTTCTTTCTTTCTTCGAAAGTATAATTTTACTGCCAAGTCTATAGTTGCTAGAAGCTACAAATTTTACATTTCAAGAAGAATCCAAATTAGAACTCAGAAATTTCTTGTCATAAAAGTTATGTTTTTATTTTGTTTTTTAACAAATTAGAGAAGCACCTGAAATAGAAAGAAGAATCTGATTACCCTACCTAGTGGTATATCCAATTAATCCAACTATTACTATTCAAAAATCTCTTTTTGCCCAAGGTCTTATTTCAGAACACTCCAGGATGCTTAAACTTCACACTCTGTTGACATTTTAAACATACTTACCAGGAAACCTTCTTATATGTATCATTCCATTTGCTAAAGTTCCTTAGTTGGAAGCTTCTTATGAAATTGTAAACTTACAGGCACTGATTTAGTAAGGAAAATACACCTACAAATTCACAAGAAACAGGCTCTGAGATACTTTGAATTCCCCTGTAATGCCTTTGCCATTAAAAATCATTAAAAAGATATTTTTAACAACTATGTATTACATTGATGAGCAATTAAAAATCTTCTGAGGGAACAATAGTTAAACAATTGTTCATCCAAGAATCTTCATCAAATATTTGAGTGCGTATTAGGAAAATATTTTTCAGTTTTCCCGTTTTCTCTCTCTCTCCCTTCCATTCCGTATAATCCTTGAGTGGGACAAATGGTTAATGTGCTTGACTACTAACCAAAAAGCTGGCAGTTCGACTCTAACCAGAGATGCCTCAGAAAAAGCCCTGGGGATTTATTTCTGAGAAATCAGCCACTGAAAACACTACGGAGCATAGTTCTACTCTAAAACACGTGGGGTCACCGTAAGTCAGAATCAACTTGACAGCAACGTGATGGTTTACCTTTAAGAAGAAGGTATATCTGTTCTAGTATCATTTGTATTCTATTATAATAATTATAATAGTGATATTTTACTCACCTGAAAGTTATTGCATGAAGTAAATATTTTATTTGAGCATAATTAATAATGCTCTTCAATTTGAAAAGACTAATGGAAAAAAAATTAGGTCTCTTTGTATATGTTCTTTAAAATTTAACTCTATTTTTATTTACTTCTTCTCTTCTTTTCTCTGTACCTGACAGCTTTTCAATCTTAACAGTATGTCTTCACTTAAAAATAAATAATGTAGATTCTTATGTGATGGACCAACTTATAGTTTTGTATTTCCTGTGTTTTCTTCATTCTTAGGAGAATTGCTGGAACTCTCAGCTTGGTCACCCCATAGGACTGTCTTTCTGTTCTTAAGGCTTTCACATAGTGGAAAAGATTTTGCTAATTGCAGGGGTGAGTTCATATGGTTGGGCTATTTCTCAGGAGTGCGTAACATGTACTTGTCCTTCAACTGCCCTCTTGCTTGAATAGTTTCTTACTCTAAAGTTTCTAAAACATCTCTGAACAATCTGCTTAATAAATAAGACTAGGCCATTGAAACATACAGGCAACTTTCAGGTTTAGACCAGAGGCTGAGTCAACTTATAGAATATCTTAGTTAGGGAAGCATTTATACATTCAGAATCCTTGATGAGTTTTCTAACTAAGGCGGGAAAAGAAGATGCAATCAAGATGTGTTTTCTCTGTGAAAAGTGGGAGATTGTTGAACCGTATTAAAAGTTGAACAGCTGGTCACTGTTTATGAAAACAGCCAGGCTGTTATCCATAAGACAGGAAAGAGAGTCAAAAGCCAAAGTCTCCTTCTTTCAAGATACAGCTGGAAGATTTTCAGAGTTCAGGGAAATATTCTAAACCTGGGATCGATATACCTGTTTTCTTCTTACAAATATATGAAAGAAAGGAGTGAAAATATTTATATTGATCCTACAATTTTTATCTTACCAAACACACATATCTCTTTTGGGAAAACAAATATTTTGCTAATTTTTACCAGAAGTGAGAACAGGTGAATAATGCAACCCCCCCCCCCAGAAAAATAAAAGGAAAATTAAAAAATGGGGAGACAAAGTGTAAATAAACAATAAAGATAACAAATAGTTTTAATTCCCCTTACAGTCTCTTTACCAGTTGAAAAAAGATGACAGTTTTAGAAAGAAGTGATTCTCTCAAAGTATAGTGAACAACTTTCTAAATGAAACATTTGCTGTCTTTGTAACACATCTATTGCACAGTAGGCTTCATCAGTTTCATGCCTAAAAGAAGTTATTCAGGAAAGAAACTCTGGATTAGAAAATTAAGGAAGGAGTAAACAGAATGCCTTCATGCTCTGTCGATAAAGTTAACTTTAGTTTTTTATGCCAGTGTTTATCTACTGGCAGAGAAAGTTTTCCTCGCTCTTAATTTGAGTGAGATCAGAGTTAGAAGTTATTTTGAGTGACCAAAAAATGAAATTCAAGGTAAAAATACAACTTCACACAAATAAACCCCCTTCCATTAAACAGTTGTATTTTGGAAATATAAGAGTGATTCCATTTTAACTTGTGACATAAACCTTTAAAAAAATACATGATTCTCCGACATGTTAATATGAACTTACTGATAGTCATCCTTATACATAATGTCTGCAAGTTTTCCATTTGATGCTTTGCTTCTCTTTTGAATACTATTAAATTCTGATAAAATGATTGATTATTATTTTGGGTAAGGGAGTTTGAATGTTTAACGGTATCTGAAATATAGAAAAATGAACATACATTTATAAGTTTTATAATAAAAATAAAACTATGAATAGAGTTCATTTGTTCAAGTAGGTTCAATTTAAACTCAAAAGAAATTAAATTGAAACACAGCATGAGGTCAACCACAGTTTTAAAACTTGTACACCTATTCTACTTCAAGATTTTCAAATAAATCAGATTAAAATAGTAGTTATTTTATTCTCATTACAAGCTGCTTGTGAAATATGCAGCAGGATTTCTCATTTGACTTAAAAAATAAGAATGTAGTTGTTTATTTTCTTTTTTACCTTTACTAGAAAAACACGCAGATTTAGCAGCCTATGTCTGCTCTCAGTTAATCAAAATTCAGCAAAAATAAAGTTAAAAAATACCCTGAGAACTTGGCTTAAAGTCGGCAGCAATGGATTAAGGCGTATGCCAATCTGCACATAGATTTTGATCTTCTTTTTCTCCAAATTTTTGTACTCTGCCCATGTTATTGCCATTTTGCTTTTCATGGCTTGACTGTGAAGGCCCACCATGTAGCTGAAGAGAGTATGATCTTGGTTTGAAATAGAGTTTAGCTCTGCTTGGAAGCACAGATAAGCACAGACCACGTGTCTCTCCCTTACTCTTCTCAGTATGATTACTAACAGCCCCTCTGCAAAAGAGAATGGACCCTTTCCTCATCCTTTCAACTACAGTCTCCTACATAATGTTAGTCTTCACTCCCCCGTGAAGCGAGCCATTCTTATTTTTCTTTATACATATATGTCAAATGTGAAATTCAATGTGATCTCTTGGTCACTTATGTGCTCTGCCTTCCTCAACTACTGCTGAGCCTTTACCAGGGAATGCTTCCTAGACACATTATTGGAAATGAATTTTATGAATTTGTATGTCGTTTAGTTAGCTCTTTGAATAAAAGGTGCTACCTCTATATCTATTTCAGCTACAAATCAGTTCTTGCTTTACCTTAAAGAATTCCACACTGGAATAAATTACATCTTTAATCCATTAGAACAGGCATAGGTCTCAAACTACTTTTTAATCTAATTTTATTTGTGGAGCTTACTCCTAATGTGTACCATTTTGCCCTTCCCCTCCATCTCAGACTTGTATGCCTGACATTTTGTATTGTATTGTGGTATGTGAATTTGGTTTTATATGCTTAGATAAGAACAATACCTCTGTTTAACTCTAGCTGAATAATTTGGAATAGCACTCAATAACCAATTGAGCAAGATTAATTTCAATCTGGCATTGCAGAGAGCTCTACCCTGTATCAGGAAGTGCTGTTTTTGGAACAATGTTTTACACTTTTTACCATTTTAGTGTCTCCTGACAGAAATTAATAGTGAAGGACTGGTAGAGCAATTTATCAACAACCTTTGGAATTCACACTTTTTCAAACCATGTATCCTCACTTGAGGGAATACGTTGCCTAGGTTTTTGCATCAGAATGTCAGTGGAAGGCAGATTCTGACCAGGGTCAGCTATTGGGAGTAACTGATCTGGGTGACTTGGACTTCGGTTAGACTTCTTGAGGCCTGTGCTAGAAAGAAGCTAAAGGGATCTTCAACAGGGCTCTTAGTGGTCCCACAAGATACTTAAACACAGAAGCAGCGGACAAAGGCCAGCAGCCCAGCAAAAAGCATGGGCCAAGTCAGAGCACTTAGTACACTGTGAAACACAGTGCCCAAGCAGGCCTCAAAAAATAAACCACTGACGTGTTTTTGTGTGTGTGCGTGTTTATTAAAGGAAGCTTTAAATTATGGTTATAATTTTATAAAAGACCATGACAATGGGAAGGATTATGTATGTTCTATTTATGCCATTTGTAAAAAATATACAGTTTTAAACTCCCAATTAAAAACCAGACTTTCTGGCCTGACAGAGACTGGAGAAACCCTGAGAGTATGACCCCCGGACACACTTTTAGCTCAGTAATGAAGTCACTCCTGAGGTTCACCCTTCAGCCAAAGATTAGACAGGCCCATAAAACAAAATGAGACTAAAGGGGCACACTAGCCCAAGGGCAAGGACTAGAAGGCAGGAAAGCTGGTAATAGGGAACCCAAAGTCGAGAACAGAGAGTGTTGACATGTCATGGGGTTGGTAACCAAAGTCACAAAACAATATGTGTACTAACTGTTTAATGAGAAGCTAGTTTGTTCTGTAAATCGTCACCTAAAGTACAATAATATATATAGTTTTAACTCTGTATAGATCTGTGTAGTGTACCTTTTAAACAAAGGTGAATGTCCATCTAAAAATAATGCACTTTTAGCTTCTACTACGCTTGGCCATGTTAATTTTTCCAAAAACATATTTAAAAGGATACTAATTCATAATGGGAGAAAATTATTTATTTCATCTCACTGTCTACTATCATAATGTAAAGAAGATTAGAGGAACTTTTTGTGCAGTCAGAATAGATACAAATTAATAGTAAGTAACTTGTAAAAATGTTTCCCTAAAAAAATTAATCAGATTAATGTATATATATAATTTGTTTGTCTACCCTTCCTGGGCTCTTATGTAGAAAAAGGCAAACAAAATTAATATGTGTATGTGTACACATGTGTATGTGTGTATATACACACAAACCTTGTGTGTGTGGTGGGGAAAGAGGAGAGGTTTGTAGCAGTATTTTTCAGTGATAGCTAAATAAGATGCCTTTTCTTAAAAAGCTTTGAAAATGATAACACTATAACTACAAAAGTGGTTTTAAAACCCTCTGTTTATTAATCTTAAGCACAGCACATATTAAAATCAGCTTTCATTTTATGCTGGTGTGGGTATGGCTATGTGTATTTTCCAAAATCTAGTGCTGTTAAATATATATGTATATGTATATATATATATATATATATATATGAAGGGAAGAAAGAAAGAGAGAGAGAGAGAATGGAAGGAAGGATGGAAGAGAGAGATAGAAAGAGAAAGGAAGGAAGAAAGAAGAGCATGATGTCCTAATGGAAACTTCTAAAGAGCATTCTTTCAATAGTGAGCTTTCATTTCCAGCCGTTTATCTAGGGTCTCTATGAGTCGGAATCGACTCGACGGCACTGGGTTTAGTTTTTGGTTTTTATCTTGTGTCACTTCCTTTCTTGGACTGTGACTTCTGATTCTGCTTTGTCTGAGGAATAACAGTAAGTTGACTCGAAGGGCCTGAAGTTTAAAAAAAAACAAAAGTTTGAAGTCTTGACAAAGAAAAATATTCTTTCTAATTCTGTCATGCGATTTCCAGGATCAGAAATTATGGAGGCCTGAACTTCCTGGCATTACCTGACATAACTGGCATTATTCAATCCTTCTAACCACAGCACCCCAAAGCTGAAAAGAATCAGGTAGAATTCACATTTATTTTTTCCTTCAATGAAATTCATTGTATAGTAGCATATGTTTAAGAGAACGTGTGAGTTTTATGGCAGGTCAGAAAGGCTATAGTTCTAATCTGTGATTCACAAAGAAAACAGAGCACAGAAAGACCAGTGCAAGGCTGCTGGGTTGGAGGTTGGAAGGTGACAGTGCATAAACCATATTCCAGCCTGCTATGTGTGTAACAATAGGGTGATTAAAATGAGAACACTGCCTGTGGATAGGAGACAGTCTTTGTTTTAGGGGCCTTAATGCTTTATTTAGAAGCAGTTGGTCAGATTCCTGCAAGACCAGAATGATTCTGATTATGGTACTTTGTGAAGTGCATAAACCATTTGTGAACTCAAGGGGAATATTAAATATATTCCTCCTGCCAGGAAGTTAATCAGTCAACCAGAGATCCTTACTCAACATGATTTATTGAACACCTGCCATATTGGAGGTGCCATAACAAGCCAGGTGGTGAACAGAAATAGCAATACTGCCCTCAAGGTGCTTACCATCAGAAGAAAGTAAAGAAGATGGCAACTAATATTTATGAAGGCCTTCCCCGTTTACAGTGGTATGCCACATGTATACAAAGGATAGCCAAAGCATGATAACTTACGTGCAACAACAGCAAAAAATGCACACACAATCGCTTGGAGATACCTGTGTATGACTGAGTATCCAAACCTACTGAAGGGGGCAGTTTGTATTACTCTGGAAGAGTTAAACCTGAAACGGATTTCTCAAGAAATGGCAGAAAACAAGCCACAGGCTTTGTAATTAGGGGACAGAATTCTGAGTGACGTTGAGTGCTTAGAAAATAGTGTCAAATTGTAGCAAGCAAGTAATTAAGTAGTTAATCGTTAGCTTCCCAATTCTAAATATGTGCTTGATTTTAAAACTAGCTGTGGACAGTTAGTTAGGTATGAGCAGGAGAGTGATGTGAATAAATGAGGAAGAAGCTAGAGGCAAGCTAGTATCACAGATTGATGGTAGGAGGAGGAAGACTGGTACATTGGAAAGATCTGGACAGGTCGGAAAAAGTAGGTTCAGCTTTAGTTAATCACTCCTCTTTGTTTCTTCATCGAGAAAAATAGAATTACAACAAAATATTTTTATGAAGATGGATAAAATAACATAAAGAAAACATATGGTACACAGTTGTTGTTAGGTACAATCAAGTTGGTTCCGACTCATAATGACCCTGTGTACAAAAGAAGGAAACACTCTGTCCTGTGGGTAGTTGATTAGGTTTGAGCAGGAGAGTGACGTAAATAGATGATGAAGAAACTAGAGGCAAGCTAGTGTCACAGACTGGTGACACATAGTAGGCAATCAAAATACTTACCTAAATGTAAATCTAAAATGCAAACCCAATTATAAGAAGTATTATTATTATTTTAAATGTAAATCTAAAATACAAACCCAATTATAAGAATTATAGTAAATAGCTTAATATATGGCCTCAAAAATAAAGTGAGAATCTTTTTATAAATAGATATTTTAGTTTTGTAATGTAGTTATCCAGAGAGAATTTACATTTAGCAAAAGCCATAAATCTATTTTGCCATCTCAAACTCTCTCTCTTTCTCTCTGTCTCTGTACACACAGATATATACACATGCATACACAAGGAGCCCCGGTGACACAATGGTTAAGCACTCTGCTGCTAACCAAAGGGTTGGCAGTTCGAACCAGTGGCTCCACTGGAGAGATGATTTGTTCTCATTAGGATTTACAGCTTAGGAAACCCTATGGGGCATTTCTGCTCTGTCGTATAGGGTTGCTATGGGTTGGAATCTACTCGATGGCATATAATAACTTTATATACAGATAGACAGATAGATAGGTAGATAGATAGATAGATAGATAGATAGACAGACAGACAGATAGATGATAGATAGATAGATGATAGATGAGAGATAGACAGACAGATAGCGAGAGAGACAGATAAAAAAAAGTTTTTATAGAGTTCTTATATTCATCCTATTTATCTATAGTGAATCTGAGGGATTTTAAAAATATGTTTTTTAAAAGTACTCTTATCTCTGAGAAAATTCTCAAGGCTGTGAATGGAATTTTTAAACTAAGTGTTCAGTATTTCTCCTTGACCAACCAAATACACATTTTAATGCAATCTCAGGCTGCTTGTTTGACTTTTCTTTCTTACCCGATGGAATGTCAAGGAAGTACCATTAAAAAAAAAAAAAAAAAGCTGAGTACGTAAAACAAACAACAAAGAGGGGAAAAATTGTGTGGTTCTAACTTGGTGCATTGGTTTAACTAGCTTTATTCTTACAATCCTTTAGTTTTAAGGATTTTGATTCTTTTGAATATATCCTTATGTTTGTGACATCTGTATAACCAAGTGAAATTCTTCATATAATCACTCCCTTGAAGTGCCAGTTTTTGTTCCCTTTTTCTTCTTGATGCTTAGTCACAACCTCAGTTCAAGTACAAATAGACTCAAATCTAAAACAACTAATGATAATAAAAGCAGTAACCTGCATTTACTCAGCACTCCACAGTTTACAAATGCAGTCAGGTTTATCACGCTGTGGGGGAGGGGGGAACAGAGCAACTATTACTATTGCAATTACACAGAGGATTATTCTGAAACTCAAAATGGTTTAGTGAGATGTCACAGATAACAAAATTAATAAATGTTATGGCTAGATTGAAACTCAGGTGTCTTTATTCAGCTTTTTCTTAGTTGTATGGTTTTTCTCTCTTGAACTATTTATACGCTGACTTCTATTAATAGATTTTCTAATATTGAGCCATCCTTGTTTTCTGGAACACTTCCTCATCTTGCAATAGGAGTCCTTGAATGGTGCAAATGGAAAGGTTGGCAGTTTGAACACACCCAAAGGTGACTTGAAAGAAAGGCCTGGTGTTCTACTTCTGAAAGGTCGTAGCCTTGAAAACCTATGAAGTGCAGTTCTACTCTGGGCACAGAGGGTTGCCATGAGGGGTGGGTGTCATGAGTTGGAAATGACTCAGCAATTGGTTTGGTTTTTGATTTATCTTGCAATATTATTTTAATATTATGCTGAAATTTTGATTAGCTATTTGCAAATAATTCATGTACGGGAGGGGCCAGGCTTGCAGAAATTTTCTTATGACTCAGAGTTTTTTATGAATTCTTTGAGTCTTTTCTTTTTTCTGATTGGGCTGCTCAAAACACCAAGGCTTCATTCTCCTTGATGTTCACTGACAGACTGATTCATGCTTATACATCAGCCCTTATAAATCACCCCTTACTACCTCAGTTTCTTAAAATAATTCAGAACTGGAAGTCTATAGGCACCATCCTATGCATTCCATTGTTGTTCCTGTTGGCCATGCAGCCCAGGATGTCTTTTCTCTCCTTGGAGAAGTGTATTCTTCCAGGCTTCTCAGGGATATTAGCTGTGGGCATACTCTACCCATGTGCTCTCTTCTTCTCTTTGACTCTACTGCCATTGACAACTTGCACTTATTTTGTTATTCTCAATTTTAGAAGTCCCTTAGTTTCATTAAAAACATTGTTTGTGGGTCTTTGTGCATATGTGTGTGTGTGTACTTGTTCATTTTGGATTATTTCTTATGAAGAGTTGGGAAATGTTGCTTTTTCACCTCCATTTTCAAACCAGAAGTCTTCATCTGAGTCCATTTTTCTACTAATAGAATTTTAGCAGTAGATTTCAAGTTATTAAAAAATAAATATCAGTGTAAAATTATGTCATGTGCCTTATGATCTTGATACTAGAATATACTTCTCACCTCTTAGTTGCAGCAAATTTTCCCTCTACTCTGCAATGGGTCATGTAACTCATTAGCTCAGTAGTCTCTTAAACATACACCACAGCACTTGATTATCTTATTAATGTGTATTTAACCTATTGTTCAAAATTCCAGGGCCCACCAGCAAGAGGATCACAATCTTAGGTCGTCATAGCATATTGAGTAGGAAACAGTGATATTCTTAGGGCACCTTCTACCAATTACCAATGCCAATAATTATTCCTAATTTTGTTGCTTAAAAGAATTACATGCTTATTTTTACAAAAAATATTATGAAAAAATTCATTTATTTCCCGAATCAGATGTCTTATTTTTTTGAAGTTCCTATAACCATTTTTTTTAATTAAAAAATTAAAAAGAAATAAATTTGAGCATTCTGACTTTGACATTGTCCTTAAAATGGCCAAAAAGACCCAGTATGGACTGGCCTTCTATTAACTCTATGATCCCATTTTTTATTTCTGTCTCTGTCACTCTTCCTGCTCTAGATGCCCTGGCTTCCTTGCTGTTCCTTAAGCCTGCCAAATATACCCTAGACTCAGAAATTTTATGTTTGCTGTTTCGTATGACTAAAACCCCTTTCCCAATATCCACATGGCTTGTTTCTTCACCTTCTTCTAGCCTCTGCTCAAATGTCACTTCTCAGTGAGTTTTTCTCCAATGACCCGATTTCAAATATCAGCCTTACTCTCCTCAATCTCCACCACCACCTGCTGGTTCCCTCTAGTCCTCTTCACTGTTTTGATTTTCCTTATACCTCTTTTCACTTTCTGATAGATTTAACACTTACTTTTTTTTTTTTATGTTGTCTAATGCTTGTTTTCAGAGGAGGGATTTTTTTTTTTCCTGTCTTATTCACTGCCATATCCTAGGTTCCTAGCACAGTTCATGGCATATAGTAGGATGCTCAATAAAATATTTGTTAAATGACTGAAAGGACTGTATGTCTCGTTTAGTTAATATCTGGTTATTCACCTCTGCACTAAACAATGCTGGAATACTGAAATTTTACACTATTATCATCAATTTGGTTTAACACAGTAGGCCTCTTGGTATATCAGATGGGACTCTTTAATTTGCAAGTGAAAGAGTAACAAATCAAAACGGACCATGACTCTAACCTATGTGAAAAGTTCTCAGCATTGCTGAAGCCAGGATTCAAGTTATATCAGCAGGAGACAGTCTGTGTCTGCTTCCGTTGTGCTGGTATCAGTAAGGCTGGTAACAGCAGCTCCACAGCCTGTATCTTCTCAGGTTTTACATCCTGAGGGAAGGATTAAGTCCATTTCCCCAATAGCTCCAGCCTCACCCAACCAACAAAGTCTTGGAACTGAGACTTATTATCCCCTGAGTGGTCCATCAATCACAAATCACTATGGCCAGGTTCAGGAGTTCCCTCATAATTTTAGGTCTAAGCTCATGCCCAATTGTTGAACCCAGGAAGGGGTTGCGGGGGCCACATAGTCTGAGACTAGGGAAGGAAGAAGTAAAACAGTAAGAATAATAAATGGATTCTAGATGTTAAACAGAGTACCTAGGTAGTCCGTAAATACTGGTTGTACCTTGTAATGGTTAATTTTTTGTGTCAGCTTGGCTAGGCCATGGTGCCCAATCTCCTTTGGTAATACAATAGTCTACTTGCTGTTATGAAGTAGTTACATATGGTTAAATCAGTTAACCTTAAGAACAAAATGGGAGTCTCCCTAGGATGTAGTCTGTCTCCAGACTATAAATAGACATTTTGTCAGTACTCCTCTACCCATTCAGTTGCCTGACCTATGGATTTTGGATGTAAACCTGCAGGAGTCTCCAGGCTGTCACCTGACCTATGGATTTTGGACTTGCCAGCCCCACACAATTGCATGAACTAATTCCTTGAAGTAAATCAATCTCTCTGTCTCCTCTTTTTGTTCTGTAATTCAGAAAATCATTACCACAATACCCATATTGAGTTTTGTTTCTCTCGAGAACCCTAAGACATAATCTATTTTAGTCATTTTCTTTCTTGATCGTCTATACTTAAAAATTAAAGCTTGTAAATGTCCACTTCTTTTTCATTCAGGTGCCAGAGACACAGTGGATTAAAAAAATGATTTTTACCCTTTTCCTCTTTGTAATTGTATTTTTTCATCTAAATTTTTTGTAAAAAATTTAGGATATGCAAATAATTGTCCTTCCCTTGCTCCTTTGATAGGAGAAAGTCAGCTGGAGTCAAGGTACACTGTCATGGCCAGCCATTGAGTTCTCTGGGTCAGTGGGGGAAATGTCTAAGAAAGGTTCTTGTGACATCACGTGGATGTTCTTGCTCTGCTACCCATTTTTCAAGAATAGTCAAAATAAAAGTTAGGCTGCCTAGGCACCTGCCAGAGACATCTACCTATCAGAAGCACTAAAACATCACTGCAGTCCTAAAACCACATTAGAAATGTAAAAAAAGATTAAAAATCTTTGTTTTATGAACTATTTTCAGGGAAAGCATTGCATGTTATTGCAAGGGGTAATTTAAAAGGCATCCCAGGGTTGGGAGTAAAACCTCAACTCCAGAGAAAGCGTTGAGTGTAATGATCAGCTATTGCCACACAAATGCTGTATAACAAACCACCTGAAACTTAGTGGCTAACAAAAATAAGCATTTCTGCCCACACTTAGGAATTTTCTGGTTGAGGTTCATCCAGTATGGGAGAGGACTCACCTGGGCTTCTCTCTAAGCTGAAAGTTGGATTCAGGTCTGCTCAACACGTGTTCATCCTGGGACCAGGCTGAAGGGGCTTTGGCTACTGGAGCCATGATCACTGCTGCACAGGAAAGCAAGTAGAAACATGTCTTGCCTTTTTAAACCTTGGCCTAGTATTTACACTCTGTCACTTCCTTCCATGGCTCATTGCCTAAAAGAAGTCACGTAACCAACCAATCCAATATCAGTGGTGTGAGAAAATTATCCCACCTCTACTGAGAGAAGTTGCAAAGTCTCAGGGCCAAATGTGTGGATGTATAATTCCAACACAGCAGTGTGTGAAGAACTGAAAATAAAGATTCAATTGTCTGTATTGCTTAATATCATATGTATGCTAATCTGCCTTCTAAATTTGGTGGGCTAGAAAACCTACAGGGTGATTTTTATTTTTTGCCCAGTGAGGCTTATGAGATTAGGTCTGAAAGCCACCTGTTGCTGGCTTGTCAATTTCAACTCATAGTCACCCAGTAGGACAAAGTAGAACTGCCTCATAGGGTTTCCAAGGCTATGATCTTTATGGAAGCAGACTGCCACATCTTTCTCCTGCAGAGTGGCTGGTGGGTTCTAACCACCGACTTTTCAGTTAGCAGCCCAGTGCTTAACCACTATACCACCAGGGCTCCTTAAGGTTAGGTGCAGTGTGGTTTTTTGTTTTTGGCCATTCGTTTGATTTTTCATGACAAAAGAAGAGAAGCTGTGTGGATATTTCCTTTTCTGCCTTTTTCTCACTGAGTCCTTAACCTCTTTTCTAAATAAGCAGTGAGCTATTCAAACTTTAAAGAATATAGGTTTGAAAGGATGTCAACTTATTAACTGGTCTTCTGTGCCCATGGATCTTGGTCTGGCTCTGTTCCTAAGGTTTGTGTGTGTGCTTCTTAGTAACCAGAGGGAAGGAGAGCTCCTCTTCTGTAAGGAGAGATTCACTCTCTGTGGGAACCCAAGGTCTTCTTTCACATGACCTCATTGTGGAGCTCATCATTAAAACAGTGGGTAGGAATTTCTGAGGCTACTTAATAGCATGGTGATGCATGAAGGTTCTCCTTTTGGGTGTGGTACATAAAAGTTGTGGTGGCATTTTTGCTGATTTTGTATGGTTAACCAACATGTGAGTCAATAAGTGGATTTTTATAATTCACTTACGCATTTGCATAATACTAAGAGTATCCAAAGGGCAGGTTGAAGAAGCCACATCCTGCCCTCAAAAAATAAAATATCTGAGGAGGGATGTTGCCAGCTGAAATATCCTCTTTGAAGTATATTCAAGGCAAGATTGTTTGATACCTGAATGTACAACATGTCAAAGGAGCACTAATAGGCAAAAGAGGTTTTGGTGTTGGTCCAAAGAAAAACGATCAAAGTTTAATGAAGACTTAAGTATAGACTATATAGTCAATTTTTAATAATTACTTTTAATAAGGAGAACCACATATGAGATTCTCTGGGAAGAGTCAGAAGAAATAAAAGAAACCCCTATGCCCAAAGAATTTATAGTTCTGTGTGACTGAAGGACAAAGAGTGTGCAGAGACGAGGCTTTAAAGATGGGCTCTGGCTATTCCTAAAGGTCTTGCTTGTGAAGCTAAGGAATGCAAACTTTCCGTTAAAGGTGTTAGGGACCAATAAAGATCATTAAGCAGATAAGTGAGTGACATAATCAGATGAGTTTTTGGAAAAAATTGCACTGATGATAGTAAGAAGAATAGATAAAGGCCAGATCAGGATAGAATAGAAAACCTGAACATTGAAAAGATTCCGGGGCACCCTTTATGTAATTCAAAATAATACAAAAAGCAGATACAAATGTTGAAATTAATACATAAAAGTTATCATTATAATAACTCCTTTCCAGAGCTCCTTCTTTCAAAATATTGGATAAATTCATTGAACCTAAGCTTGTCTCATATTTTATGGTATGCTTGCTTTACCGACACTCTAAGAACGTAGATTTATTGCCCACAGGTTTTTTTTTTTTTTTTTTTTTGGCCTACCAGGTCTCCATGAGTATCTGACCTAAGGCAATAGCAGTGGAGATACATGGACAGCAGGACATTTTACAAGGGAGAGATGCAAGAACTTAGTAAGTAATAGGCAAGGGAGAGGGTTAGTGATTTGGAGGCTTCTAACTTAGACTCGTGGGTAAATCTAAATAAAAGCACATGAGAGAAAGCGCACACTCAGAGAGATATGGTAAATATAAAAAAATATATATAAAGTGCAGATGAATTCTTACCGCATCGCATAAAAGTGGTTTGAAAATAAGTTTCCTGGCCTACTACCAGGGCAATGTTTTTCTAAATCTATAAGTAACTTTTAGAACCTAATACCAACTTTGAATTCAGAGTCAAAATTTTATCTTTTTCTTATCTAGAAGATTTTTTGATGACCCAGGTCATCTAGTTATTTGAGGAAAGTCTAGCACTCTTCATCAAAATGAATGAATTTTAATTTTAGTCAATTGTCTATTATTGGTCATGCTTATGAACGACTTGAATTTTCCCGGGCAACGCCAATGCTGAATATGAATAGATGATTAGAGACAGTAATGAAGGAGCCAAATGGTTTCACTTTCTAATGCATTTACTCCTGCTACAGAATTCTGAAATTACCTTAATTCACTCAACGAATGTTTCTTTGACACAAACACTCAAAATCTATAAGTAGCATTGTTCTTGCTATATATATGGGAGCATATTATCTATTCTTTAGGTGCTAGTATTTCATGGGTCTGAAATTATATTGGAAAATGCTGCCATTAAATAAAAGTAATAATGACATAATATGATTTTGTTTTGTCTTATTACTGATTATAGTACACTTTAGAATGTCATTAACGAATCTTAACAAAAGTAGAAGAAGATATTCAGACTGACTCTGGATGTGAGCTGTGATATGGAAACGTGGCCTTTTTCTTACTCCTCTTCCTCCTCCTTTTTCTCCTTCTTCTTTTTATCTTCTTTTTCTCTTTCTTCTTGCCCATAGGTACTAAATACAAAAATTAAAAAGGCAAACAGAGTTTATATCTCAGGCTCTTATAATTGGTGATCTGGCTGTCTCCTAAGCCAGTCTTTCTTTTTGCTTTAAAAAAAACATCAGCGTGAAGAGGGTGGCCCTGAGCACTTGTTTTAGATGAGGGTAAACATAAGACAATATTACTTGCCTGGATGAAGTAGACTATCCCATGGAGGAGAATAATAGCTGTCTTCTAGCTTCTGTTTTTCTAAAAAAGAGCAGTGAGGACTTAAAAGGAAAAAGAACTGCAAAGAGGGGTGAAAGATGATTACCTTAAGGATTAGAGCTGTTACCCTGGTGAAGTTTGCAAATACTGTTTCCAGGCGATGGGTTGAAAGTCTCTTGAGCAAAATGAATTTCAACTAAGGGATTAGCTATAAATCTTTACAGGAAAATATCACTCAGTTAGGTATTCATTATGATCGTATGATTGCATTAAAAATAGACATTGTTTCATTCATTTACCATGCTGCCATATAAATATTATTTCAAAAGATCCCCAGAAATGTACCTTTTTTTCCAAAAAGTTTCAAAAATCTGAAGTTTTAGTACAAGTCCAGCTATTTTACTTAGCAAAAAATCATTAAAAAAAAAAAGGTTCTTCTACGTAAAACTGCATTTTTCCTGGCCTTCTTAGTGACTTTGCAAATAGAAATATTTTAAGGGTTTCATCAAAATGTAATAGATAGCAAAGGTTTCATAGATGTCTCATGCTTTGCTATAATACTCTTGTTGGTGTTTTTTATTTTTAAAAGAAATAAAAAACATATTGTGAGCTCAAGAAACATCATATATGCTGCACGTTAACACGGTAATGGCTCTGCCCCTTAACCCTGATGCAACTGCTCTATCCTTACATATCTTTGTGAAAGGACACCAAATACTGAATAAATTGGAAGGGTTAACAAAGTTAGTGGACAAAATAAACTTGATACTGAGCATGAACTTTCAAACGCAGTAAAAAAATAAACACTATTCTCTTAGGTCTATCATCAAAGGATGTTTAAGCTGTCTATATGCTTCTTAGTGCTAAGTTCATACTCTATTTTGAGGAGAACTGGTCACACAAAGCATAACCAAATTCATAGTGTGTCGATTTTTGTAAATGCCTAAGAACTAATGTGTACAGGATAATTTAAAACAATTGAAATCCCAGCACCAATGAGGTGGCAATACCTAAGAATTTGCTATTTTTCAAGTCATTTTCATGATGTCTAAGTATAAGCGGCATTCTTGACCCCCTTATGTAGACCTGAGTGAATTATTTCCCTACATAATTTGCAGAATTTGGGTCTAAAATATAACCTGAATTCTTGGCTGCGAGAAAGTAATATAAAACCCACTTCTGTTACTGACACATTTCAGAAGTTCACAGCTCAGGCTGACTCTAAATACAATGGGAATTAAATATCAGATTACTTTTCTCTTGTAGAAATAGGGAAGAACAAAGTTACTGCAAAGCCCTCTGTCTGATCACCTAGAACATGGTGTGGAAAGACCATTAAAAACAGACTGAAAAGTTAGGTGTGTTTTTCACTAGTTACTGCTTGTCATCTAAATGGTTTCACTGGCATTTTCTAGAAATCACACATCACCTGAAAAATGTAAAGATGGTTTAGCTCCACTGTATACAAGTGCTCCTTAAAAAAAAATACCCAAGGCTAAAGCTCACCAAAGCAGCTTTAATGTTATTTATGTGTAATAAGAAGTATAGGTTAGGGACTATTTTTCCCCCTGTATAAAAAATATTTACATAAAAGGAAAACCAAATAACAGACAAGAATAGCCATACCTTGTTTTGCATTTAAAAGTCTAATTCTTGATGGTTTAAAAAAACAAAATTTTAGGTGGTCTTATTTTTTAACTTAACAAAATTCCAGTTGTTACATAACTCATCTTACTAATTTATTGTTGGGCTTTGAAAAAGCTTCTACATTTTGCCAGCCTCCCAAAGTATTGGTTGATGTGGCTAGCAGTCTTTCAGAAAATACCAGGATTAACAGGGTATTTGCACACCTGCAAAGCTCATTTAATGACTGGAATGGCAAATGCTATACAAGTAAAACAAAAAAATATATATTTTAAGATATTTAGTGACCACAGCTATATAACACTATTCAGACAACCAAAAATATATGTCTATATACTATGTATTCTAAAAAGTAGTTTTGATTGATTATTTTTCCAAGATAAATAACTTAATTTGCTGGAAGAAAAACAAAATTCAATAGCAGAAATGGACGACTTTATGGGAAAATGCCAAGACAAGCAGCAAAAGCATTAAGACAGACAAACAACAACAACAGCAAAATTCTACTGATCTTGGGAGCCTTAATTATAGTCAATGGATAAAAGAAAAGAGGAGGGAATAAAGGTACATAAAGAAGGATAATATGACTGATTATTTTTCTAAGGATTTGGATTCTGCTGGATTACCATGTATATGTAGTGTTAGCAAATTAATTGCCCTGGGAGGTCTTCTGTAGATAACTCACCCACCTTTGAGACTTTTTTTTTTTTTAACTTGCATTTCATTGCTGTGTTTTCCTCAAGAGCTTCTCATTTTAATGATTTCTAAGTTCTAGAAATTTCTCTTTTCATAAAAGCATTTTAACTAAGGGCTCCTATGTTCTCATCCTGACTGAGTATGGCTATCTATGAGGATAAATTTCTAGAAGATAGCTACCTGGCCAATAGGCTGGAAGAGATTCATATTTGTGCCCATTCCAAAGAAAGGTGATCCAACAGAACGGGAAAATTTTCAAACAGTATCATTAATATCAGAGCCCTGGTGATGCAGTAGTTAAGAATTCAGCTGCTAACCAAAAGGTCCATGGTTTGAATTCACCAGTTCCTCCTTAGAAACCTTATGGTGTAGCTCTACTCTGTCCTCTAGGGTCACTACGAGTCAGGATAGATGGAAGGCAATAGGTTTTTTTTTTTTTTTTTTATCATTAGTATCACAGGCAAGTAAAATTTTGCTGAAGATAATTCAGAAATGGTTGCAGCGGTGTATCGACAGGGAACTGCAAGAAGTTCGGGCTGGATTCAAAAGAGGACTTGGAATGAGGGTTATCTTTGCTGATGTCAGGTAGATCTTGGCTGAAAGTACGGAATACCAGAAGGATGTTTACCTGTGTTTTACTGACCATGCAAAGGCATTTGCCTGTATGTATCATAAAAAACTATGGATAAATATTGGGAAGGATGGGAATTCCAGAACACTTAATTGTGTTCATATGGAACCTGCATATAGACCAAGAGATAGTCATGTGAACAGAACAAGGGGATAATGCATGGTTAAAAAATCAGGAAAGGTGTGTTTCATGGCTGTATTCTTTCACCATACTTATTCAATCTGTATGCTAAACAAGTAATCTAAAAAACTGGACAATTTGAAGAAGAAAGTGGCGTCAGGATTGGAGGAAGGCTCATTAACAACCTATAATGTGTAGATGACACAACCTTGCTTGCTGAAAGCAAAGAGGACTTGAACCACTAACTGATGGAAATCAAATACTACAGCCTTCAGTGTAGACTACACCTCAACATAAAGACCACAAAAATTCTCACAACTGTATCAATAAGCAACAATATGATAAATGGAGAAAAGGTTGAAGTTGTCAAGGATTTCATTTTGCTTGGATCCCAAATCAATGCCCATGAAAGCAGCAGTCAAGAAATCAAACTACATATTGCATTTGGCAAATCTGTTGCAAAAGACCTCTTTAAAGTATTAAAAAATAAAGATCACCTTGAGGACTAAGGTGTGCCTGGCCCTAGCAATGGTATTTTCAGTAGCCTCATATGCATGTGAAAGCTGGACAGTGCATAAGGAAGAAAGAGGAAGAATTGATGCCTTTCAATTATGGTGTTGGAGAAGAAATATTGAAGACACCATGGACTGCCAGAACAACAAACAAATCTGTCTTGGAAGAAGTACAGCCAGGGTGCTCCTTAGAAACAAAGATGAGACTTCATCTTACGTACTTTGGACATGTTATCAGGAGATACCTGTTTCTGGAGAAAGACATTATGCTTAGTAAAGTAGAGTGTGAGTGAAAAAGAGGAAGACCTTCAGGGAGATGAATTTACACAGTGGCTGCAACAACGGGATCAAACATAGCAATGATTGTGAGGATGGCACAGGACCAGGCAGCTTTTCGTTCTCTTGTACACAGGGTTGCTATGAATTGAAACTGACTTGACCGCACTTAACAGCAACAGTCGTAGAGAGGGATTAGGTATCAAGGACTGAAATTATAACTGTAGCAATAGATAACCCATTGCTGTCTAGTCTATTCTAGACTCATAGTGACCTGATGGTACACAGAAGAACTGCCCCATAGAGTTTCCAAGCCTGTAATTTTTAAGGAAGCAAATTACCACACATTTCTCTGGGATCTGCTGCTGGATTTGAACTGCCAACCTTTTGGTAAGTAGCCAAGATTTTAACCACTGCGTCATCAAACTCCTAGAGCAATAGATTGTTGTTGTCGGGTGCCGTCGAGTTGGTTTTGACTCATAGCGACTCCAGGCACAACAGAATGAAACACTGCCCAGTCCTGCGCCATCCTCACAATTGTTGTCACGTTTGAGTCCATTGTTGCAGCCACTGTGTCAATTCATCTCATTGAGGACCTTCCTCTTTTTCGCTGATCTTACTTTACCAAACATGATGTCCTTCTCCAGGGACTGATCCCTCCTGATTAAATGTCCAAAGTACGTGAGACAAAGTCTCACCATTCTCACTTCCAAGCAGCACCCTGGCTGTGTTTCTTCCAAGACAGGCTTGTTTGTTCTTCCAGCAATCCTTGGTATACTCAATATTCATTGCCAATACCATAATCCAAAGGCATCAATTCTTCTCTGGTCTTCCTTATTCATTGTCCAGCTTTAGTTACCATTCAAGAATTCTACCCACTCTCACTTCTTATGCCCATAACAGACAGATATAATTGATCAGAGAACTTAGTCAGATATAGCTTCAGAATCTTCCTTAAGTAGGAGCTCAAAGGAGCCACTGCAAAGCTCTTAAAGTTGGCTCAAATGTTGAAATCTATTTATCACCTGCATTAGATTCATATTGTAAGCTTTAGTATACAATTTTTTTTCTCTTTTTAGTGGAAATGATAACTTCAGTCTCTGGTTCATTTGCCTAAAAACCAGCAGAGAGTAAGTTATGTATGGAGAAATGATGCAATATTGCCTTTTAAAACTGAGAAACCCGTTACAACAAAAAGAGTATTAAAGTTTCTTTATCTTATTATAATCTGTTTTATTTCTAAGTCACCATAGCTCATTCCATGGTCACTGTCACAAAAAGAGTTAATCAGATTATTGAGTTCTTCCAAAATGGAATTCAATTAAGACGTGAAATTTAATTTGTGAAAATGTTTGTAGTTTATACTACTCATATCACTTTATTATGGGTGCAAAAAAAGCAGAGTAAGATTTGCACCTAAATAGACGAGTTTGAGGTCATCAGCTAAAAAAGGAAAATTATCCCCAAAGACCTTAAAATCACAGTGTCTAATGCATTCAATGTCCTGTTTATATTTTTCAAAGTGTGAAGACTTTGTTGTTTAAAACTTTAGCTTTATTTGAGAATCAACATTCAACTCAGTAAACAGTAAAATGTGAATATCAGTGAATGAGTGCTAAGCTACAGAGACTGTAAATAAATGGAGATTCCCGTTGTGAGTGGGTGTGAGAAGCACATCTGCAAAGTATAATGTAGATGCAACTTCAAGTCTGTGTTTTCCCCAGTGTGACTCATACAGTCATCACCCGATCTGTGTTATTACTGACACCCAACTATGTGAAACACTCGAACAGTTGGGATTCCTTTTGGAACACATACAAACGATCCAAATCCTCCAATTCAGATTATGTGGTTGGACCTAAAACTGCTAAGAAGACAGGGAGGGAAAAGCTGAAGGCTGCCTGGCTGTGGCCATTGGGTGGAGTGTTGCAGCATTAGTGGTATAGATCTGGGGTGTTAGTTAATACAGGAGATACTCAAATTACGTCCAGCATAAATTATCAAACTCGTAAAATCTCTTTCACTGTGGCTCTCAGTTTTTTAGTTGCAGTTGCCAACCAATCTCCCTGACAAACTTACCCAAGGTAAATTAACTTAGATAACCCAGAAAATTGGTTTCCCTGCATTTTTTCTTCCTTACAATCAAACCTACCTGAAGTAGAAAAAAAAATCTCATTTTGGCTATAGATATTTATATCACTGAATTCTGTAGGAGCTGCAGTGTATGTTCATCTTTTTACCCAAATCCTTGAACCCTTTAAGCCCAATTACCACAAAATTGCTATGTAGAGGAATCTTTCAACACTTCTTTTTTACTGCTTCTGTTTTCTAATTTTTTTTAACTTTTTTTAACTGAGATATCATTCATATACCATAAAGTTCATCATTTTAAAGTGTATAATTCAGTGGCTTTTAAGTATATTCACAGAGTCATGCAACTGCCATCATTATCTAATTCCAGGACATTTTCTTCATTCCCAAAAGAAACCTCGTACCCATTAGCAGTCACTCTCCGTTCCCTTCTCCTCTGAGTCCCAGATGACCACTAATCTATTTTTTTTTTGTCTCTGCGATTATTTTAAGTATTTTATATTAATAGAATCACATAATATGTGGCTTTTTGTGACTGTTTTTTTTTTTTAATTCAGAAAAATGTCCTCAAGGTTTATTCATGTTGTAGCATGGATAGGTATTCCATTCCTTTTTATGGCTGAATAGTATTTCACTGTATAGTTGTATATTTTATGTATCTTTTCATTCTTTGGTGGACATTCGGGGTTTTCCTACCTTTCAGCTATAGTAAATAATGTTGCTATAAGCATTCATACAAGTTTTCATGTATGTTTTCAATTCTTTTGGGTACATCCCTAGGTAATTGCTGGGCTGTGTGGTCATTCTATGTTTAATTTTTTGAACCATTTTACAATTTTTAAATCTAACCAGGAGATAATTTGGGTTTTTAACTGTAGACTAAATCCGAGTTTCTCTCACAATTTCCCATTAACAAAAAACCAAACCCCTTGCTGTCGAGCCAATTCCAGCTCATAGTGACCCTATAGGTCAGCGTGGAACTGCCCCATAGGGTTTCCGAGGAGTGGCTGTTGGATTCGAACTGCCTACCCTTTGGTTAACAGCCAAACACTTAACCACTGTGCCACCAGGGGACCCTCTCACTATTACAGGCAGTCTAAAATTGAAAAGAATGTGAGCTCTGGAAACAACAATCTTTCGTACGATATGAAGGTATGTGCAATTTATCCATGTGAACCAAGGCAAGTTATCTAATCTCTCTTAGCCTCAGTTTTTTTTCATCTGTGAAATGGAGAAAATTCTTGGCTCGCAGCGTGACTGAGATTACAGATAACGAACGTTAAGCATCAGGCTCTTAAGAGACACCGGAAGCTTAATAATTTTGTTTTTCTAGTTCTGTTTTAATACATTCTAATTATTTTAAAGGAGAGATGATTTCTATGTCATAATTCTGTAAACCTCCAAAGAATGTTAATTATATTGAAGCTAACTTTTATTTGAAGTATTGCTGTTGTTGTTGTTGTTAGGTGCCATCAAGTCAGTACTGACTCACAGCCACCCTATAGGACAGAGTAGAACTGCCCCATAGGGTTTCCAAGGAGTGGCTAGTGTATTTGAACTGCCAGCCTTTTGGTTAGCAGCCAAGCTCTTAACCACTATTTCACCAGGGCTCAAAAAGATTCTTCCCTGACCAGGAATCAAACTCTGGCTTCTGCAGAATCCTAACCACTAGATCACCAGGGCATTGGCAGACTTTGAAGTATTACTTGAGTTTATTCTTTTACTCTACGAAGATTTGATTAGCAGTTCTTTTTTGATAATTTGTATTATCATGCCTGGGATTAGTAGAATAGTTTTCTCTTCTCTCTCTCTCTCTTCCCCTTCTTATCCTTCCCTTTCTTTTCTCATATTATTCTGGTTTTTGTTAACCTTATACTATTTGTTTTAGGTTATTTGATCCCACACATGGAGGATCTTAGTAATTACCTCCTAAATCAATGACTCTCAAACATTAATGTGCATATAAAACACCTAGGGATCTTTTTGAAAATGCAGACTCTGACGTACTAGGTAACGGGTGGAGCCCATGATTCTGCATTTTTAACAAATTTCCAGGTGATGCTGACACTAGTGGTCTGCAGATCACTCCTTGAGTAGCAAAGATCTTCAACCATGTGTAGGAATGATTTAAATAAGTTAGTTCCTGCCAAGCACATTTTTAGATGCTTTCACAAGTTTTAAGTTTATTTACTTTATTAATAGCTCTGCACCAAATGTTCAGCCGTTTTCACAAGTATTTAAGAAGGCATATTACAGTATTTTATCATTATTACCTTGTTGAGAATACACCCAACAAAACATACACCAATTCAAAAGTTTCTACATGTACAGTTCAGTGACATGGATTACATTCTTCAAGTTGCGCAACCATTCTCATCCTCCTTTTCTGAGTTGTTCCTCCCCATTAACATAAACTCACTGCCCCCTAAATTTCCTATCTAATCTTTCCAATTGCTCTTGTCATTTTGATCTCATACAGATAGTTCTTAAAAAAGCATAATGCTCAAGGCAGACAGTTTTTACCAGGGAAGCTAAACTCTTGTTTGATTTTAAGAGGACTTCGGGGGATATTTTTGGTTTAAGTTTTAAAGATTATCTTAGGACAATAGTTTCAGGGGTTCATCTAGCCTCCATGACTCCAGAAAGTCTGGAGTCCATGAGAATTTGAAATTCTATTCTGCATCTTCCCCTTTTGATCAAGAGTCTTCTATAGTATCTTTGATCAGAATGTTCAGTAATGGCAGGCGGGCACCATCCAGTTCTTCCAGTCTCATGGCAAAGGAGATAGTTGTTCATGGAGGCAATTAGCCACGCATTTCATCTCATTCTCCTATCCCTGACTCTCCTTCTTCCTCTGTTGTTCCAGGTGAATAGAGAACATTTGTCATGTCTCAGATGGCTGTTTGCAAGCTCCTAAGCTTCCAGGCACTATGCTTCCAGGCACGATGCAACAAGCTAAACACTAAACAGGTTAACAGGCCAATAACTGGGATGTTCCATGAAACTTTGACCCTAAACCTTCAAACCAATGAACCAAATCCGATGAGGTTTTTGGCTGTACATAGGTAGCCTCAGCAGCTACTTTTTTTTTTTTTTTTTGTCATTGTTGTAAATATATCACACAACATTTGCCAGTTCAAAATTATTCAGGCATACAACTGATTGACAGCAATTACAATAACCGGCTGTGCAACCCTACCCTTAATCAATGCAATATTTCCATCACCATTAACTACCCCTTTCCCCCTCCCTCCTACTCCTGGTAACCACTGATGAACTTTGGTCTCTATATTTTTTCTTTTCTTGTCTTTTTACTCAAGTGAGGTCATACAATATTTGTCCTTTTGTGATTTACTTATTTCACTCAGTGTGTTGTCTTCAAGCCCCATCAATATTGTAGCATATATCAAGACTTAGTTTCTTCTATTGGTTGAGTAGTGTTCCACATTTCGTTTACCCATTCATCTGTAGATGGGCATTTAGGTTATTTCCACCTTTTTAGCTATTGTCAATAGTTCTGCAATAAGCTTTGGTGTATAAGTCTCTGTTTGAGTCTCTGCTTTCAAGTCTTTTGGGTATATACCTCCAAGTGAAATTGCTGGATCATATATATTTTTTTTTATGGTAGTTCATTTTTAGCTTTCTGAGGAACTGTACCATTTTACATTCCCACCAGCAATGGATAAGAGTTCTAATCTCCCCACATTCTCACCAACATTTGTTATTTTCTGTTTTTTTTTTTTTTTTCTTTTATCTTAACTACCTTAGCAGGAGTGAGATGGTGTCTCACTGTGGTTTTAATTTGCATCTCTGATGGCTAATGATGCTGGGCACTTTTTCATGTGTTTGGTGGCCATTTGAATATCCTTTTCGGTGAAATGTCTATTCAAGTCCTTTGCCCATTTTATGATTGAGTTATTTGTCTTTTTGTTGTTAAGTCATCTAAGTTTTATATATCTTTTGGTTATTGGATATTGCAATAGTTTAAAGCAAGAGTTGGCAAACTAAGGTCTGTGATTTTGCAAAATGTTTTTTGTCAATAAAGTTTCACTGGAACCCATCCACTCCCATTTGTTCACATATTGTTTATGGCTGCTTTCTAGGAAAAAAGGCTCGCTAATCTGCTTCCAAAAATCAGTCTGTTAAAACCCTATGGATCACAATGGTCCGGACCCATTTTTCATGCAGTCACTGTTAGTCAGATATTCACTTGATAACAACTAACAACAAAAACAATGGCTACTTTGGACTATTAAGAGCAAATTTGAATAGTTGTAACAGAGACTCTACGGCCCAGAAAACCTACAATAAGTACTATATGGCCCTTTACAGAAAGTTTGCCGACCTCTGATCTAAAGGCATACTATATTATTATGAAACAATCTAAACCAACATAGTCTATGTATTAAACCAAACAGTTGCAGTTGAGTTGACTCTGACTCATACTGATCATATGTGTTTCAGAGTAGAACTGTACTCCACAGGGTTGTTAATGTCAGTGATCTTTTGGAAGTAGATTACCAGGCCTTTCTTTCAAGACACGTCTGGGAAGATTTGAACTGCCAAAATTTCAGTTAGTTACCTAGTACTTATTAACTATTTGCCATCCAGGGACTCCTATGTATGATAAAAACCAAACCCACTGCCGTCGAATGGATTCCGACTCGTAGCCACCCTATAGGACAGAGTAGAACTGCCCCATAGGGTTTCCAAGGTGCGCCTGGTAGATTTGAACTGCCGACCTTTTGGTTAGCAGCTGAGTTCTTAGCCACTGAGCTCTTAACCACTGTGCTACCAAAGCTTCCAATTAAGGTATAGAATTTAGTAATTAACCACTGTTACTCGGCAAGAATATTGTACTGCTTTTTTATAATGGTACAACTGAAAAGCAAAAGTATAGTCAATATTTTCAACCACTTCAATATTTAAGGTATGATTAAATCCAGCTTTGTCAATTCCATGTTGCACTCACAGCTGAAGGTGGCTGGGAAAAAAAAAAAAAAAAAAGACAAAAGACAGTCATACTTTAATTTCATGATTACTAAATTCAAGTGTACCATTAATGAGTCACAGCGATTATCTCCAATACCCATTTTCATCCCACTCTCCTAGATGACTATTCATCCTATCTTTCCTCTACTCAGACCTGCAGCACTTTATCTCCCATTCTCAGTCTTAACTGATGACCCAGCTTCCTTTCTAGTAAGAAAGTAAAAGCAATCAGAAGAGAACTTCCAGTTGTCTTATCACTACATCTTTTCCTATCTGAGTTTTTTAATTTTTTCTTCTTTTTCTCCTGTCTCCCTTGATGGATTATTTGTGCTCTTGACAAAGACAAAGCCCTTCATTGTTCACCATGTTATACTCTCTATCACAATCTAAAACATCATGCCAACAATTCTTTCTTGCTCCCACATGATCAAATTTTGCCTCTCCACTAGATTTCTCCCAACAGCATACGAGCATGTTGTGATATGTTGTATCTTAAAGCAAGCAAACTAACAAATAAATAAAACTCTCTTCATTCTACTGGCTCCTTGATGAGCACCCCTTTCCATTTGTTCCTTGACAGCAAATGTCCTTGACAGAGATGTCTATACTCACCCTACAGATCTCTTCCCCTACTCTCTCTCGCACCCTCCATAAACCAGGCTTTCATTCCCATCTTCCTCTCTGGAATTGTTCTTATCAAGGCTACCAATGACCTCTACATTAAAAATTCCAATGGTCATTCTCAGTTTTGACATTGTCAGCAGTATTTACCCAGTATTTTGAAACGATTCCTTAGGCAATCATGGCTTAAAATACCATGAAGATATTTAACAGCTTCAAGATTTGTATTTTCATCTCAAACTTCTCTCCTGATTTCTGGACTCTTAAATCCAGCTTCCCACACACCATCTACATTTGGATGTCTCATAGGTATCTCAAAATTAATGTGTGCACAACTAAATACCTGACCTTCTCCCTCACGCCAAATCTTCTTCTCCCTCTGTTTTATCAGTCTCAGTGAATGGCAATTTCACTTTTACAGTTGCTCAGGCCAAAAAGCTTGTAGTCATTCCTGATTGTACTTTCTTTCACACCCCATATGCAAACCATCTAAAAATCTTGTCAGCACATTCTTTAAAATACATCTGGAATCCTACTACACTCCCCTGTTTCTACGGCCACCATCCTTGCCCAATCCACCATCATCTCTCACCTGGACTATTATAATAGCCTCATAATAGGTCTCCCTGACTCTGTCTTGCCTCCCTTCACTCTATTTTCACTACATCAGCCAGAGTAATTCCATTAGAATATAAATCACACCATGTCACCCCATACACCCTATAATAGCTCCTCATTTCAGAGTAAAAAACCAGTGTATTTACAATGACTCACAAGGAGCTACACATTATCTTTCTGATTTTATTCTCTTCTTTCCCTTACTCTGTTCCAACTGCTTTGACCTCTTTGCTTTTCTTTGAACCTGCCAGAAACATTCATATCTTGAGGCTTTTGCAGTTTCAGTTTAGTTTGCCTGGAATACTTTCCCAAATTTTTATATGCCTTATATTCTTATCTCCTTCAGGTCTTAATTCCTTACCTGTGAGGCCATGTCTCCTTTATCCCTCCTCTTTGCTCTGCTTTAATTTTCTCTGTAGCAATTATCACATCAGACAGGCAATTTTTACATTGTTATTTTAATTTTTGTCTTTTTCTTTCCATTAGAACTTAGGTTCTAGAAGATCAGGGATTTCTGTATTTGGCTTACTGTTATATCCCCACATTCTATACCTGGCATATTGTAGATGTCAATCCTATTTGTTGAGCAAATGAAGCTTTTCAAGATGAATATTGATGTTTTTCATGTGGGGATACAACTAAAGACTCAAAAACTCTCACATCTATACTAGAATTTCTCTCGTTAAAGTAACTTGGACTCTAAGTTTTGTCTTCTCAAAAGGTGACCTGGGTGATGTTAATTATCATTTTTTTTTTCTCTACTAGATTAAAAAGACATAGTGCTGACTTTTGCTATCATTCAAAAATGCTTCAAGGGCTGTTATATGTTTTCGCCACAAACATGGCTTCCTACGTCTTTGAGAAATAATCATCAGTGTAGCTCTTTGTCCATCTTTGGGTTACTTTAGCCAGGAAAACTTCCATCTTTATCTCAAAACACCCAAGTGTTCTGATTAAAAAAAAAAAAAAAAATCCTATAAAGAAGTCTTCTTTAGAAAGAGCTATTAAAAGTGGAACATTGTAGATTTGAAAAATTATTTCCATTTTCAGAAAAAAATACTAGCTTTTTAAATGCCTCTTAAAGTTAAAAAGCCATGTTTTAAATGCTCTCCCAAGGGGCTTAGAGCTAACTATTCCACCTTGCCTTAAATTCTGACTCTTTAATCTCTACCTATTGACGGATGATGTCCCATTGAGATCCCAATGGAGCAGTTATAAATTTGTTGCTGACTTCTGCCTTTGTAAAACCCAGACACTTCAACATCTTAATAGTAGTACTGATGTGTAAGTATGTTTTACATATTTATATAAATTTATATATTTATCTCTGTACTTAGAGACTATTGGTAAATTTTGCCAAAAAAAGAAAAGTAACCTAAAAATTAAGACTGAATAAGTACACTTCTTGTCAAATTACTCTCTGGCTTTCGGGAGCTCTGCCAGCAGAAAGAAGCAGTCCACAGTAGTCCCAGATAGTGGTTTTTGGCTAAATATCAAGTGATTAACATTATTCATATGTAGTTCAAAGTTCAAAACTTGCTATTCTTCATGCTGAATACAGAATTGAGCTATTTAATATTTTAAAATGTTACCAAGGTATTTTTTTTTTCTTTAATAAGTGTGCTATGGATTCACTGGTTTTATATAAAATGGTAACATTGAACTCTGAAACTCACCTTTTCATATGCACATCTAATTACATAACTTCTCTATCCATTTCCAAAGTTTCTGTGTCTTCAAGTTTTTCTTCCATTTTGCAGAGGAAAAAATAGACCCTCCCTCCAAATGTGAGACTTCTAATATCCACCTCTGGTACCACTTTTTCTTATATTCTATGAGGTCTCGCTGCATGAAGTGTTCCTCTATGCCACCTAGCTTTCTAAAGAATCCTTTTTTCTGGCCTAAAATCTAACTATATCTCTTTTGATGAAAGAAAACAAACAACACTTTATCCTACAAGTACTAATCCTTCACGTCACATATATATCACTCTCAGTGTCCTTACAACTAAAACCCATTTGATTCATCTCTGAGTTTAACTTGCTGATCTTCACCCGGGGTCTTAAGTGATACTTTAAAAACCCATTTGCCTGGCCCTGAAGTTAAAGAACAATGAAAGTGAGGGAGTTGACTTATGAGTCTGTCTGTTGTGTGGATGATAATAATAATAATAGAATTTAATCGTGATTTATAGTTTACAAATCCCACTTTTAGAGGCCTTGGTTAATTTGATGTTGTAGACTGCTACACAGTTGTGAGACAAGCAGATTGTAATTTATAAGTATTGTTGATGCTTAAAATTCTCTTCTGTAGAGAGGGATATTAATGGGCAGTAGAAAAGATCTTCCTGGATTATCCAGTACCCATGAGTGTTCTAAAAGTTTCTATTATAATATTTTCACTGTTTCTGATTTTTCATTACGTATTCTTTCATTGATTTCTGTTTCTAGCAATCTAAGAAAATTGCCCTTAAAAAACTTGTGAATAATTCCTTAATTACCGAATTATTTTTTGTTCCACATTATTTCCATATTCTCTAAAAATATTTGGTATTGCTGGAGCCCTGTTTGCACAGTGGTTAAGAGCTAAGGCTGCTAACCAAAAGATCAGCAGTTTCAGTCCACCACCTGATCCTTGGAAACCCTGTTGGGTAGTTCTACTCTGTCCTAGAGGGTCACTATGAGTTGGAATTGGTTTGATGGCAATGGTTTTTTTGTATTGCTGAAAGCAAGCTCTTTTTGAAAATCTCTTTTCTGCTCTTCTCCTACATAAGTGTTTTCTGTTTCTTTCTCTGGGCCTGAATGGTTCAACAACAAATATTCTACTTTCCACTTTTTACTCTTGATTCCACCTTTAACTCCTTATAACCTTTTGATAATTTTTTCACCAATAGGCAACCACTTTGTAAATCTGCATCTCCAGCTTTGTTCTTTCTCCTGGGCTCTAGTTGATCATGGTGCCTAGCTTACTCCTGCATGCCCCTTCTGAGCTTGTTCTCTGTCCTCCGGATCCAACTTCTTTATTTTTAACAATGGCCCACCGGTCCCCAGTTTATGGAAACTTGACATTTTAGTCATCTAAATTTCTATAACCTCCCTTGTTAATTCTGTCACTCTTATCTCCTGATCTATCCATCCCTTTTTTCACACATTGACTACCCTGCTTATCCTCTCTTACCTCTTATCTAAAATTATCTCAACAGCCTCTTCATTTTTCTTTTGTACTATAATTTCTCCCTGTTCCCATATATTCACCTAGTGTTAAATTATGTGTCTGATCATATTTTCTAGACTCATGGACCCATTCTTTTGAAACTCAGGCTTACAACCTTGTCTTCCTTGGAGAATATGTTAGTCCTCTTAACCCTGTGTGTCCCAAATCTCTCTATTCCTCAATACCATCCTCTGTGAAGACGACCTTATCACTACTATGTCTAGAGATGATTCCTCTCCTTTCTGAACTCCAACATCATGTTTCTGCACAACTTGCTTTCTACTTTGTATAATTACTGTTTATTCTGGGATTAAAAACTAGTGGAAGGTAGATTTTGGTCTTTGTTACCTTTTTATTTCTTATGGTGATTATTCCAGTGCTTCATATATCTACGTGGTAACTGTTGGGTGAAGAAACAAACATCCAATATGCATTACGTTTACGCCCTATTTGCTCTATATGACATTGTGAGGGTCCTATGATTCTGTAAATATGATAAATGCTAAATACACTGATAGACCAATATGTTTGTCATTTTATTATGAGCATGTGGTTTCATAGCCTGAGTTTTTGGAACTCCCTGTATAATCAAGGAGAGATACAAGTCTGGGTGGGGAAGAATAGAGAGAACAATTATCCTGGGAGTTTTCTGAAAAGGCGTAGAACAATAAGACTAGATTTTGCATAACAGGTCATTACCCCTACTGCTACCAAAAACAACAACAACAACGAAAATCTTGTACTTGAAACTTTAGAGCTGCTCTGTAAAAATCTACATGAATTTCTCCCATTCTTCAGAAACAAGGTATACTTGACATCATGATGCCTAGAGCCATCACATTTCATGTTGGTAAATGATATGGTATCTGTCGTATATTATCTATGTGATTTCCAAAGAGTCATATTCTTAATTTTTTTTCAAGGGAAAAATCCTACAATTATTGTCTTTTTAATATTTCATGTTAAATCAGAAAAGACCTCAACGGAATATGTTGCGAAGGGAGCTATTTGGAATGTAAACTGAAGTGAAATTAATTAGAAGTTGCTGAAATCCTAGAGAAATAATTCTAATTTTAAATGGACTCCATGCGATGTTTGATTTCATTACTGACAAATTCAGAATGAAGTCCATTTATTATGCCGTGAATGTTCATTATTTTTGCAACGTATCACGCACACATTTCCATTCCCTCCAACCTATTTTTTAGTCTCAGCATTTCTATTTTGACGTTAGAAAAATATACAACCAAAATCTATAAGACTTTGATTAAATGTTGATACAGCTGATTTCAACACAGCCAAAGCCAGTGACCATACATGGAATCTAAACAACAGCTAGTAATTACAATGTCAAAGGCATGTATACACTGTGTGTTATGTTTCATTGTCTGGCATGCAAATATAGACTCCATTTCCTTTAGACTATGTCCAAAGTATAAAGAAAGCCAACCAAAGAGTTCTGTTTCGTTTACACAAAAGAACAAGGTTCAATCATGTTTGATAAGTTGCAAATTACTGGTAATACCACAAGTGTTGTTACAGCTGCTAAGAACGGTCAGGAGGATGTACAAAATGCAGCAAAGACATGAATCAAAAGAAAAAATCTAAACAAGTTTGAATGATGGTGTATAGTATGGCTAACTTTAACTTCACTAACTTCACTAAAAAAAAAAACTTCACTAGGGGCCTGGAAATGGCATATAGGGTGCAGTGTGAGGTGCCTCATATGGAATCTGGCCTTGTGCAGTTCTGCCGGGTTTTCAACTCTTTCCATGCAAACGAAACAGCCTCTTCTCAATTGCGTGCAAACACAGCATTTACAAATCAAAATCGTTATAGTTCTGTAATCTAAGGCCCAAGCCACCAGGGACAATGAAAAGAAATAAAGGTTGGCAAAAACACCCAGAGACAGTAAGAAGCAATCTGAATTTTCCTCAACAAAACTGAAAACCCTTTCCAAGATTTAAACAAGCCTGGAATGTGAAAAGCAAAAAACAAACACTACACTTTCCTCTGAACCTTTAAATATTATATATACTTTAAATATTAGCATTCTGAAGGACATTAAAGTAATTCATGTTGGATTTAATTCAATAAGCATTTATTAAATCCTTTTACTGTGGATAGTAATTTCTCATGCCATACAATTTTACCCCTTCCTCCAGCGCAACAATCTAGGTTAATGTTCTTCAGAATGGGAGGAAGGCTAAAAACATGGGAGCAGTGGAAAGAGTCATGAACTCTAGCTCTTATTCCTGGTTGAACTCTGTGAACTTGAATAAATTCCTGAGCTCTGGGCCCTCGTTTTCATGCATATAGAACAAGAGGGGTGGATGAAATCAGAGGTTTTAAACTGATGGTTCTAGAGCAAGATGTGGCTTGTAGGCACGTTTGATCAGAGTCAAAATTTAAATTAGGTTTAAATATTTAAAAGCCAGGACATTTTATATAAAACTCCAGATTTCCTGCTTCCCTTGAAAAATCATAAAATCTGGCACCGCTGTGCATACATTTCCAGAAAGGAACAACTGTGTGCAAGTGAGTAGAAACGTCTCCTTAAGTAGAGCATAAAATCTCCTCTGAGCTAGAAGTTTCACAGGGGCTATTTAAATTACTTGTCCCACCTGGTTTTTAATCTCTGAATGATCATTTGCTTCTTAATAATTTGGAAAAGCACCTTTCAAGTTTGCCCTCAGAATCGTCTATTTATGACTAATGTTATTCCGTTTTTACCACAAAAATGCAGGTAATACCAAAAAGCCAGTTCTTGTCCAGTCTGACTCACTGAGACCCTGTATGCATCAGAGTAGAACTGTTCTATACAGAGGTTTCAATGGCTGATTTTTTGGAAGTAGATTGCCAGGCCTTTTATCCAAGGTACTTCTGGGCAGCTTGAACCGCTAATCTTTCTGTTAGCAGCTGAGTGTGTTAACCGTTTGCATACCCAGGGACTCTGAAAATACAGGTAGAAGTTATTGATATCTAATGAGGGAAATTCTAAAGCATTGCCCCACTTCATAATAATATTATGACTAGTAGTTGTGTTGATAATAACAAACATTTAATGGCTGACAGTTACGTGGCTGGTGGAATTCTAGAGTGCTTCTACATGTATTAACTGGAAAAATTGCTCACAACAATAGATTAGAATATAAGCTTCAAGAGGACAGGAGCTTATATTCTAAACCAGTGGTCCTCAAACTTGAGAGGGCATCAGAATCACCCACAGGGCCTGTTAAAGCACAGATTGCCTGGTGCACTAACGCAGTCTGGTGTGGGGCCCAAGAATGTGCATTTCTAACAAGTCTCCAGGTGATGCTAACGATGCTGGGCCAGTGTCTACACTTTGAGAACCGCTGGTTTAAACACTACCATATCCTCAACGCCTAGAACAGTGCCGGACATTAGAAAAAAAAAAAAAAAAAACCATTGTCATTGAGTCAATTCCAACTCATAGAGACCCTATAGGACAGAGTAGAACTGCCTCAAGGAGTTTCCAAGGAGCGCCTGGTGGATTTTAACTGCCGACCTTTTTGGTTAGCAGCCGTAGCACTTAACCACTATGCCACCAGGGCTTCCACCAGATATTTAGTATGTATTTAATAAACACTTGCTAAAAGAATAGACAGAAGTCATATTAGAAAGATGCTATTACTGTATTGGAAACCCTGGTGGCTTAGTGGGCTATTACTGTTGGAAACCCTGGTGGCTTAGTGGTTAAGTACTACGGCTGCTAACCAGGAGGTCGGCAGTTTGAATCTGCCAGGCGCTCCTTGGAAACTCTGTAGGGGCAGTTCTATTCTGTCCTACTGGTTCGCTATGAGTCGGAATCGACTCAACGGCAGTGGGTTTTTTTTTTTTTTTTTTTTTACTCTATTAAGTAATGAGGAAACTGATTAAGTAACTTGGCTAAAGTCTCATACCTACTCAATATCAGAACTAGGATATTAATACTTGCACCTCCATCATAATGTCATGAGGATTAAATGAGGTAATGCATGCAAAATTGCTTGATATGAATTAAGTGTTCAATATATGTTCGTTATTTTTTATTATTCTACTCTGGGACACTACCTCTCTGGCCATTTAGTATATATAAAGTTCTTGGCATAGTGCCTAAGCAATTGCATATAAGCTCTCTGAATTGCCCTGCACTTAAACTGATTCAATGGGCTACCAGTGCTCTCCATTCCCTTTCTAAAACATACATACTGATGGCAAAAGCTGAAAGCCTCACAGCTAGGAGGCTACTGTACCATCATACTACTTCTTCCATTAACTGAATTCCTTGTTTTCCAAGAGACATTACATGTCCTTTCAACCTGACTATTGTTGTTTTAGTTATTGAAGTAATTAGGTAATTTAATTGACTATTAGACAAACCTATGAGATATGAGGAGCCCTGGTGGCACAGTGGTTAAGTGTACAGCTACTAACCAAAAGGTCAGCAGTTTGAATCCACCAGCCGCTATTTGGAGCAGTTCTACTTTGTCCTATATGGTCGCTATGAGTTGGAATTAACTCGATGGCCATGGGTTTGGTTTGGTTTTATGAGATAAGAATCTCAAAAGTAACAGAATTGTTTCTAGGGAAACTAAACTGAACACTTTGAAAAGACTCTATCAAGTCAGTAGCTATGATAATATAGGCGAGGAAACTATAAGAATAAAAAGTCACAAGAATGTTGAAAGATTCTGCGTTCATACTGCTTTGCATTTGTCTTTTAGGTGATTTATCCAATTTAAAGAAACAGAATTTGGAAGTCATACTTGCTCCTTTTATGGATGTGATTTGTGCAAGGAAAACAATGAAATGCCATCAGTGAACCTACACACCAGGATTCAGTCAACTGCAACTTGTTTGTGGTGTATTATTGTACCATCCATGGGCTAAGCATGGTTTTTACATTTTTAAAGGATTGCAGTGAGGGGAAGAGGAGGAGGAAAAGGAGGAGGAGATGGAAGCCAAGCATGGCCCTCAAAGCCTTCGAATAAATATATATATATATTTCTATACAGTCTTTTACAGAACGAATTATACATCTTAATGATGAAAAAGACTTTGTACCACATTAGAAGTTTTTTGAAAGAATGCACATTTATTTCTGCTTTTTGTTAAAAAATTCCAGGTGTACATGTGTCTTTTCTTTTTTCTAATGAGAATCGGCTGATTTTTTCCCCCAGTTATTTAGCCAATTATCAGTCTTGATCATATTGGCTAGTTTTCTGCTCTTAAAAGTGCTCAAAACATATTTGCCCTCCTATTGTTTGTTTGGAGCCCCGGTGGCTTAAGAGCTCAGCTATTAACCAAAAGGTTGACAGTTCAAATCCACCAGCGGCTCCTTGGGAACCTATAGGGCAGCTCTCCTCTGCCCTGTAGGGTTGCTATGAGCTGGTATTGACTTGATGGCAGCAGGTTTTTTTGGTTTGTTTTCTTTTTATTGTTCATTTATCTTATTTGCTGCAAATCCATTCATCTCTTTTTGTGGTAGAATTCTTCTAAAGCTTTATATCTGATCCAGTATTCTTTGTCATCAGTCTTTCCAAATAGTGTATCTGCTTCTGTGGATTGAAACATTCCTTATAAAGAAGAGCAAGCTCACATGACTCTTCCCTGAGACCATTTTTAAATGTATTCATTGGTTCATCCACCATCTATTGGGTGTCAACTAGAAGCCAGGCAATGTGCTTGTCTCTGTTTCGTATGACTCTCTATCAGCTAAGAAGCCTCGTTTTCATATCAATTTGAACTAAAGAAAAACCCTTGCATCTGTCCTTACCACAGCTAGTTGGTGGGGAAATTAATTAACTCCTGAATTACTTTCTTGATGTAAGTATGACTTCGTTCGCAGGAATCTTGGTTAAGTGAGGTAGTAGGGAAAGGGAAAGGTGTGAACTGTAACCTTCATGAATAAGCCAATTTCCCCAAAATGTATAGACATATTGGTATTTTTGTGTGTAGCACAGAATGACCTTAGGAAATAGTATTTTTTTTAAAGGCTATTTAATCTCCAAGGTAAAATAAAGGTGTAGTATAAAGCCATATGGTAGTACTTTTACAACAGCTGGGCTGAGACAATGTACTGCTAATTTGCACAGCTCTTTTATGTAGGATAAATGTATTTCGTTTGCTAAAGACAGTTCTGAAGACAAGGGTATTATTAATTGCTAATGCTGCCCCCGGTATTCGGATATTCACCACTAATTATATAAACCAGTACACTACGGTCTTAGTAAACCATTTTTATTCTGCTCCAAGCTATTTGATCAGAAGGAATTCCACCTCTGGAGCAACTTCTATTAGCTAGCCCCCTGGGAAAGTTCTAATTTACAAGATCCTTTCAAAAAAGAAAAAAAAAAATCAAATCTGTTTCAAAGAGATTACATTATAAATGTAAACTTCCTAATGAGCTTGAGCGAAATGCTGTAGGCTACGTACAACCGGTGAACTTTGAAAGTTTTTACACTTTTTCTCTTTCCTGTGTGTATGTATATTTTTTATGTAATCTGTATCCTAAACCCTATAAAGAGACCAGCTGTTGCTCATATCAAGCAGACTCGTGTAGTCAAATCCTACATTTTCTCTGATATAGGTGACCCTTTCCTTTTTACTCTTTTCATAAAGAAATGTTTACTACTAATAAAAACAGCTAATTCTGTACTGATAGTATACCAGATTCTGGGCAAAGCACTCGTACGTAAAGCACCTCATGTGATCTTCACAACAGGTTGAGTCGCCTGCCCAGTGTACCCAGATATTACTTAGATTAAAAAGAAAATGTAGTCCTTGAACTTGCTAGAAATTCAGATATAAAAAGCAATATGAAAAGGATGAAGAAATCAGAGATTTTTTTTTGCATATAAAAAATTAGATTAAGCTGGAGGTATGCTGCAATAAAGTTATTTATAGATTACTTTTACTAGTTTTCTTTTTTTCGTGTGCATGTGTGTACTTGTAAGAAAAATTTCTGAGCAATTACTGATTCTAATAAATATTGTTAATTGATAAATGCCTTCCACGTAATAACCTACTTACATGACTCTGGCACATAAAAATTATTATATTTGTATCTGGCACTAAACACTTTACAAAAGCCACTTGGTCTGTTTTTCAGGTGACCTGGAATCATGGGCCATAGTAATCACTGCTACTACTTGTATGACTCTGGCCAAGACTCTTTATCCATGTGGGCTCCAATTTATTCACGCAAGAGAAAAAGGTACAGGTTGGATTTTGTCATCTCTAAGGTAGCTTAAAAAAAAACAAAACAAAAACTAGTTGCCATTGAATCAGTTCCAAATAATGGCGAACCCATGTGTATCAGAGTAGAATTTGCTCCATAGAACATTTCAGAAGTAGACCACAGGCCTTTCTTCCTAGGTCCCTCTGGGTGGACTCAAACCTCCAATCTTCAGGTTAGCAGTTGAGTGTGTTAACCATTTGTACCACTGAGAGACTCCCCAAGGTAACTTACAACTTCAAAATTCTATGAAATTTTTAATAAAATTTTCAAAACTCTTATTTGCGTGCCCAAATAAAAATACTGCTTTTGAAATATAATATGTAGTTCATTTGCTTATTTGTTTCTTGCCCATCCATTTTCCCCATTTGACTGCATTTATCTACTCTACCCTTCATTAAAAGTCTTTTGTTACTATCAGATTAATGGTATACCAGCCACTTTTTATGCTTCTGGACCTAAGAGGTAAGGCATTATTCTAGTTCTTATGCATTTAATGTCAAAGTGGGTCCCTTCTGAAATGTGTGATGCTCAGAAAACTGGAGCTGAAGTCTCATTGTTGGGTAGGTTGTGCATTCTATTAGGTGATGCTTCCTGGATGTGTTAGTTTTGTAAAATTTTGCCTTTTTTTCCCCCTTTATATCTGTGAGGTAGGACTTGCAAGCATGATTATGGCTTTCCGGTGTGGTAGTTAGGGATCCCTGATGGGTTTGTTTTGTTTTTGTGTGTGTGTGAGAGAGAGAGATATTTGGAAAACAAGAGGTTCCCCATGTAACTGAATGGAAAGATTCCTGCAATAAATTATCTTACAGCTCTTATTGATATATTGTCATACCACAGATCTGTGGCACCACAGTGCCACTCATTTCATTGGTGGCTTATATTACCAGATGTTATTTCTCAAAATCCGTATTACCAAACAAAAATTTAGACATAATTAATAAGCATGCATTCCAATACTGAAAACACATGCCCTCAAAAAAAAAAAAAGGAGAAAAAATGTAATAAAGAAATTAAAATAATTATTTTTGTCAAGGATTTCATTTTACTTGGATCCACAATCAATGCCCATGGAAACAACAGTCGAGAAATCAAATGGTGTATTGCATTGGGCAAATGTGCTGCAAAAGACCTCTGTAAAGTGTTAAAAAGCAAAGATGTAGCCATGAGGACTAATGTGTGCCTGACCCAAGCCAGAGCACTTTTAATTGTCTCATATGAACGCGAAAGCTGTACAGTGAGTAAGGAAGACCAAAGAAGAATTGATGCATTTGAATTATGGTATTGACAAAGAATACTGCATATACCATGGACTGCCCGAAGAACGAACAAATCTGTCTTGGAAGAAGTACAGCCAGAATGCTCCTTAGAAACAAGGATTGAGGATAGTGAGACTTCGACTCACTTACTTTGACATGTTATCAGTAGGCACCAGACCCTGGAGAAGGACATCATACTTGGCAAAGTAGAGGGTCAGCCATAAAAAAAAGGGAGACCCTCAAAGAGATAGATTGACACCGTGGTTACAGCAATGCACTGAAGTGTAACAATGATTGTGAGGATGGTGCAGGACTGGGCAGAGGGCACCATTTTGTTCTGTTCTGTATGGGGTTGCTATGAATCGGCAGCACCTAACAACATCACCCTTCAGTACTTTTCTTCTCTGAAATAATAGTGGTTCTGCATAGCAAAACTCCTCTAAAAAATTTTCTATATTTTTGGCATTGTAAAAAAAAAAAATTAATTTCAAGGAGAAACTAGCAGTTTCCCACTGTTTGAGAGGAGGAGAAACTTTAAGCAATCATCATTTGATGACCATTCAACTTTCTCTCACTCTTTTCTTTCCTCTTTCATTCCTTACAGTAATTAAGCAAACCAAGATTACAACTGTGCTTCTTTTTTGACCAAATCCAAAAGGTTTAACATCTATACCTCTTCACCCCATCTAATCCAATGTAAATTTTACAAGGGGAAAAAAATGCTTTAGGCCCCTGTTATTGATTGAATTGTGTCCCCCTAAAAGATACGTTGTCCCTTGGTACCTGTGAATATGACATTGTTTAGCAATAGGGTCTTTGAAGATGTTATTTAACATGAAGTCATACTGGAGTAGGATGGGCCCTAATCCATTCTGAGTGGTGTCCTTATAAAAGTGAAGTCCTTATAAAACAGAGAGACAGAAGGAGGAACGACTGCCATGTGAAGGTGCATATGAAAACCATGGAATGGTTGGAGTTACCTTAAGCTAGGAGAGACAAGAAAGGTTCTTCCCTTAGAGTCTTGGGAGGGAGCATAGCCCAGCGGACACACTGATTTGGACTTATAGCCTCAAGAACTGTGAGCCAATGTGTTTCTATTGTTTTAAACCATCCAGTTTAGGGTATTTTGTTGGCATTTGGTTATGACAACCCTAAGGAATTAATGCAACTTGTTTAGACCATATCTGCATTCCCTTCACCACCCCAGGCATAGCCACACTTACAGCAGTCATTTTCTCTAAAGGGCACTTTTCAGCCCTGCTGAGGGAGAGAAGACATGTTGTGTGAAATGAACAGCTATGGACTCTGTTAATAATTCTGAGTGAAACATTAATACTTAGAAATTGAAGAGTAAATTTGCAAAAACTAATATCAATTAACATGAGTTAGAGGAGCTAATGTAATTCATGATGTAGATTAAAGGAAGACAGAGAGCCAGGAGGAGAATCCTCCTCTCTTATCTCAGAATACAGTACCCTCTCCTGCTTGTGAGTGGTATTACCTTTTGCCTTGAAGATTCCTGAGATGAGAATAAGAGACTTACTTTCTCTTCCTTCTTTTTCTTATGAGGTCATTAACAGCTGAGGTGAGGTTTTTTTTGTAGATAAAGCTAGGCTTTGTTGAGAAGATATTTTGAAAAGCCTATGGTGGGAAGAAGCTAGTCTGACTGGTACCCACTGTTGGTGAAAGAGGAAGGAGTCCTTTAAAGAGAGAAAGGAAGAGAAATGGTGCTGAATACCATGTAGGAGGAATGGTTAGAACCATGTGACTTTGTGGTTGGCAACAGGAAGAAAAGACTTGGCAAAGAAACATGTCTTTTTTTTTTTAATGAAATGCCAATGGACTGTGGGATATTACCTACCCACCCCAAGCCACAATCCCATAAAGATTCAAAAATAATATACTAAATGTTTTTTAATTTCTTATGCAAGGGAGTGAAAGGAGTTGCATTTCAAATCAAGATTGGCATTGGCTGAAACATAGTCAGCAAAAGGGGGCAGTTGACATCGAGTGTTATTGTTATTCTGAGGCTAAGTTCCTAGTAGATTTCTGGAAGCGGGTTCCTCTGCCATGTTCACAGCTTTAGGAGTTTTCTGCCATCTTCACTGACAGCACAGGTCCTGGGTTCAGGTAAGGAATCTTGGAAAGAACCTTAGACAAGTATGAAGAGTGGCAGAGGCACAGCAAAGATGTAGGCACTGCTTGGTATTAACCAATGTTTAATAAAGTACATTTAATTATCTCAATCTCTAAATAAATCTCAGCTACATGTTATTACACCACGTCCACACCATGAGTATCCCTGCAGTTGTACCATCAATCACATAATTTTAGCCAGAAAATTCAAGAGGAAATGTAATCCTGCATTGTTTAAAATTCACTAGGAATTCTTAGTTGATGAAACAACCAATCTCAAAGGCCTCGTCTTCTCTGTTATCCCAGTTTTAACTAAATACAGAAACTATTTTGCTAAAATGGATTGCAGACACAAAGAAAAAACACTTCCAAACCCTCCAGTCAGGTAAAAAGAGTTGCAGGCACTTTGTTCAGGGATCTACAGCAGCGTTTTTGGAGCCAAAAACTCGCACAATGCCTTCCGACTGCCTTGTGGCTGGTGGACATGGACGCTGGTTGGAAATAATCATTTTTAATAATGCAGATCATCACAAGAGCTCGTGGGAAATCACTCTAAATATTACCTTTGGACTTTAGTACAGAAATATAGCAAAGGGAAATTGTCCCTATGATGCTCAAGGGTTAGAATAATATGGAAAAACCAACTCAGTTCAAATAATTTATTGTCTCTGCCATGCTTTTTGCATAGCCCAGCTTAAGTTGTCATTCACTGAAGGGCTATTTATACAGTCTGAAATTCCAAAGGATTCCTGGATTTGTGTTCTTCTACCCTCTTTAAATGATGCATAATAAGGTACTCTACAGAGGTCTTTTGTAATGGATGTGGAGCTGTTTAGTTTGGGCACCATCAAAGGGATAGAAGAACAGTAACTGGCTGTTTGAAATTTTATATTATAGAAACTATACTCTGCCACCACTTGAATTTGTTAGCATCTTTAAAATAAACTCTATCCCCAGACAAAACCAAATAAATCTTTGTGTTCTTGACATTTCACTGTAGAGACCAATAAGAGGTGTAAATAGAAGCCTGGAGGAATAGAGGAAATCATTTTCCTAGAGGAGCACTCTGGAAGAGATGTGGCGACTGTTGTTGATGTTGTTTTTTCTTAATGGTGGCCAAGTTTTTCTTGGCTTCTTTGACCTGATTATAATGCCTGCACTTTAGCTAGGCATGGCAGTGTTCCGATTTGAGTTCCAGAGTTGTTGAGCCAAATACCTGCTAGACATCTCCAACTGGATGTCCTGCAGAAACTCCAGCCCAACGTGTTCCAAACTGTTTCCCTCCAACTACCACCCTCAAAATCCACTGCCACTGAGTCAATTCTGACTCGAATAGACCTTATAGGATAGAGTAGAACTTTCTCACAAGGTTTCTAAGGCTGTAATCTTTATGGAAGCAGATTGCCACATCTTTCTCCCTCAGATCAGCTGGTGGGTTCCAACTGCCAACCTTTTGGTTAGCAGCCCAGTGCTGTAAACACTGTGCCACCAAGGCTCACCACCTTCAAGGACCTGCTATTTCTCCTTCATTCCTTGTCTTTGCAAGTGGCGCAATGATTTGCCCAGATATCAAAAACATAAATATAGAAGTATAGTTTTTTTTTTTTAGTGTGAGGAGTGATCTGAGGAAGATACTGAGCTCTGTTTTGGACATGTAGAGTTTCAATTCATGTAGCAGTTACCAAGTAATTAAAAATATAGCCCTTGACTCAGGTGTAGACATATAGGTCAGCAATATTCATTTAACCATAAGTTCTATTTTTACCATATAATAGATTGTTGCTGTTGTTAACTGCAGTTGAGTCGGCCCGAGAATTATGGCGACCCCATGTATTACAGAGTAGAACTCTTCCATAGGGCTTTCTTGGCTGTGATCTTTACAGAAACAGTTCATTAGACCTTTCTTCCAAGAAGCTGCTGGATGGGTTCAAATCACCAACATTTTGGTTAGCAGCCGATTACAAACTACTTGCACCACCCAGGTACCTCATATGATAGATAATACCCAAACTATAAAACTACAAACCCATTGCCATCTAGCCAATTCCAACTCATAGAGACTCTGTAGGACAGAGTAGAACTGTACCACAGGGTTTCCAAGAAGCACCTGATAGATTTGAACTGCTGACCTTCTGGTTAGCAGCCAAGCTCTTAACCACTATACCACTAGGGCTCCCATATGATAGATGCATAAAATGAGTAAATATATTTTTCTTCTATCATTCTACTCCTTTGATTCTTACATGTTTTGCACAGGTAAATCAGAAATGTTTGTACTGGTTAATTATGAAGTAGAGTTTTAGGTTGTTTGATAGTCTATAAAATAGCCTAGCATGTGGGACAGGGCTCTGAGGCAACCGAGTACTCTTCCACTGCTAAATTCCTTGCACTCAGTAGTTTCTTCTTTGTTCCGTGTAGCTTTATCATTGAGAGCTCTTTACCCTCCTCTGAAAAAATACAATAAGATTTTTGTTAATTACCTGTGATTCAAGAGTAGGGGTACTAGAACAGATCATTGATGCTTCTATTTATGGATTTTGCATTCAGATTAATGACAGTTTCTGTCTGCAGGATTATAGTATTATTTCCAAGGCCATCTGAGAACTTCAGAAGAACAGGAGATAACCAACAACTGTATTACTGCTTTCTTCTATGTAGCATTTGGGGATGTGGTTTGTTGGGAATAGATGAAGAAATCGGGATAGTGGTCAACTTTACAGAAGAGAAACTCTCAGCCTATGAAAGTTCTGCTATACTCCCACAAGAGTATCTTGCCCCTCCATAATTTTTGAACCTAATGTTTAAAGAAAATACATAAAACATGCTCCTAAAATTTTAATTGTAACCAGTAAGTTTCCAAGTATTCAGAATTTTTTAAAAAGACAGATTATTTGGGTGAGCTCTTGGTGCCTGAGTTGAATGGCCATCTACCAGCTGATAGGCAGTGAAATCCAAACATTTTTGGTCATTCATTTAAGCACAAATAAAAATGTGACCCGATAATAGACAAAACAGATAAGAAAAACTTTTCTTCTTCCTGTTTTGGTAGACTGTTTAAGGATTTGCTAGCATCAAGTACTCTGATTTTTCCTGTCCATTTTACATATGAGGATATATTTATTCTCTGGAAAACTTAATCTGTAATCAATTATATTTAACAAGTTAACTCAATTGTAAATGATATGATATAAATGAAGATTAAAGCTAATTTAAGGCAGCATTTTTTGTACTACTGTATAAATTAGCATTGGAAGAATCAGAAGGGATTATGTTTTTCATTAAGGTTTGGTTTAGGCTGAAGGTTTTCAATAAGATCATTTTTATAAAACTCTGAACTAAAGCCAATACCTGCTAAAAGATAACAGGATTTATTAAAGCCATATTAGAAGTTTAAAAATAAAGTCCCTGAAAACCTTTAATCAGGAAGCAAACCGTGTGTGTGTATCATAAACTCTACCCCCATCTGCCATGGGTCAGTCATGCCTATACCCTGATCCTACCTTACCCATTACTCTAAATCACTTTACCATCACTGTAGCCAGTATTACTGACTTCCTAACTAGCGTCTCCATGTACATTATGCATTCCCCCTCAAATTTTCCAATTCATTTTTGATGCTGAAATAAGTGAATTTTTTCATCCCTCACTATCCTCCCCTTTCTACCTCTTCTACTCACCTATTCTATGTTCTCAGAATGTGCTCAGGTATCTTTTTCTCTCTTAGCCGTTGCAATGTTAGTCATCCAGCTAACTTCTAATAATGGCTCAGGTCATGGTTTGGAAATGAAGTCTCCTGGGTTATAGGTGATAGCTTATCTGTCTGCCTTTACAATTACTATGTAGATCATAGACTGGATCTTGCTCACCATTGTATCTCCTGCCTATAGTTCAGTATCTATATTATGTGCTTAATAAACATTTATGGGGCACAACGAGTGAAAAAAAAAATAGACACTTGTATGCATGAATGAATGCTACCATTTGGCCCTATAACAATTAGCTTTCTTTGTCTCAAAACTTGTAAACAAAACCAAATCAAATCCATTGCTCTTTGAGTCGATTCCAACTCATAGCAACCCTATAGGACAGAGTAGGACTGCCCCATAGGGTTTCCAAAGAATGGCTGGTAGATTCAAATAGCCAACCTTTTGGTCAGCAGCCAAGCTCCTAACCACTACACTACCAGGGCTCCTCTTTGCCTTAAGCTTCTAGTAATTTGGCTTGATCTTATGAGTGCCCAAATGTCACCTACCAGCAACTACATGTCTCTAGACCCTAGTTTCCACTGTCTAAAAGGGCTTTCAGACTCCTGCCCACAGTTAGGAGAGTTTGTAATACGTATGTTTTCTGGCTGGACAAATTCTGATAAGATCAGACCAAGCAGCAGAATTTCTAGACCTAGCAGGCCAAATTTGCTCTTTGCAACGGTATTAAAAAAAGAAAATAACTGGGGTAGACGTGTTTTGGCTTTGCAGACAATAATACAAACACATGAAAGAAAGAAAAAAAAAAGATCATGCTTTAAAATATATTTTTAAATGCTGAGAATAATTTCTATAATTATCTTCCTCTTGCAATAATTATGATGTAAAACACAGAATAAATAAAAGTATTTTGAGAATATATTCAGATTGAACAGCTTTCAAGAATTTGTAAAGCCAAATACTTCTCCAAATATCTTGGTTTATACTTTTGTAAATGTATCCACAAAATAAATCCCTAGCTGTGGAATTTCTGAGCAAAGGGCATGTGCATCTGAAATTTCAACAAGTATTACCAAATTTCCCTCCACATTTTTGAAAATTCGTGCTATCATGAATTTCCCCATGTCTCCATTTTTTCCAATCCAGTAGATGACAAATGGTATCTTATTTCATTTCAATTTATCTAATTATGAGTTAGATTGACTATTCTTTCATATTAATTAAATCTTTGAACTTTGTTTTATATTGAATCATTTTATATTCTACTTTTAAAGCATATAGACCTAGACTTCCTCATTTTTTAACATTTTCCTGATTCTTTTGGCATATTTTTCCAGATGAACTTGACAGTAACAGTCACATTAAAATGTTTAAGATTTTAATAAATATCATATAATACTACAAAGTAATTTAGAGAACAGTAACATCTTTAAAATATTGTCTTTTTATTAATAAAAATTGCTTTTCACACCACTTATTTCAGTTTCTTAAAAGTTTGAAATTTGTTTTTATTTATGTCATATGTGTGTGTATATCTTATTATTAGAAATATTTATCAGCTCATAGTCTTAAATAGTAGCAATTTATTTCAGTAAGAGCATGTGTATATATTTTTTTTTAACCACTAACAGTAACTGTACTCAAACTGTTCAAAAAACAGATTGTGTTTAGTGTCAACCCTAAAAAGAAACTCTTCGTAATTGAATGAGCCTGAAGTACCTGCTGTGCAGCAAGGATTTATCACTCTTCTGTTCCTTCACTATGCTAAGACTCTTGATAAGGTAAGCTTTATGAAATCATATTTATAGAAATAGCTAATTAGCTTCTCTGCAATTCCAGTTTTGGACATTCTCAGAGAAATTATCCAAAATAGGGGAGTCATTTTATGGATGTGATAGTGGTCAGGAAGGGTGGGATTTTGGGAAAGAGGTAGAAGAATGGGAACATAAATTTTTAAAAATAAGAACTTACTTTATCTAAAGTTCATTGATTTCAAGAAAAATGAAGCAAGTGGCAAAAGATATGAAGGTGGGAGTAAGATCTAGCATTCACCTGTATACCATCCTGTGCTTCAACTTACATATACTTCCTGACAACATTAGATACATTCTTTGCTATTTTACAGATAACAAAACATAGGTTCATAATGCTAAAGTAAATTTTCCACAATAAAAGACTTAGTCATGAAGACCCCAGGTTTGCATACCTTTAGAAACCAGTGACTAAAAATGGAAAGAATACCAGGTAAAGGATGGTGGATAATTGACCAGAGAATTGAATAAAACATAAATTGTATGCTTAAAAAAATTGGAAAAAATTTCAAAACTGCCATCTTTCCCACTTGTATCTTATTGGCAATTTCATCAGGAATATCACATTCCATGGTACAGATAACACAGACACCACTGCTTGGACATATATGCTTGCCTTTTTATGCACTCTTGTCTTTTTTATGCCCAATTGTGGTGCATATATTTCTTTCTGGGAAAGATTTTATTAGTAAGGGCAGTATAAGTCTGAATTTCTTTCTAAGAATTCAATATTAGCCATATTTTTCTTTCTATACTTAAACAAGGTACAGGATTTGACAGGTAGATTCTACCCATTTCCCTTCCCTATTCCACCTCCACTCACTTGGTGTCTTAGTTATCTAGTGCTGTTATAACAGAAATATAAGTGGGTGGCTTTAACAAGCAAAAGTTTATTCTTTCACAGATTAGGAGGCTAGAAGTCTGAATTCTGGGTGCCAGCTCCAGGGGAAGGCTTTCTCTCCCTGTTGGCTCTGGAGAAGGTCCTTGTCATCAACATTTCCCTTGTCTAGAAGCTTCTTAGCCCAGGAATCCCATGTCCCAAGGACATGCTCCCCTGATGGTTCTTCATTCTTCGGGGTAGAAGGTCCCCTGTTTCTCTGCTCACTTCTCCCTTTTATATCTCAAAAGAGAGTGACTGCAGATACAACCTAATCTTGTAGATTGAGTTTTGTCTCATTAACATAACTGCCTCTAATCCTGCCTCATTAACATAGAGGTAGGATTTAGAACAAATAGGAAAATCAGATCACAAAATAGTGGAGAACCACACAATACTGGGAATCATATCCTAGTCAAGTTGATACACATTTTTGGGGGATGCAATTTAATCTATAACACTTGGCTTTGTCCATGGTGCTATAACTTTTCTATGTACACCTCCACACATTTGTGAGACTAAACAGTAAGTCCCCTATGCATCTGTCAGTTACTGTGGGGGCTTGCATGCTGCTGTGATGCTGGAAGTTATGCCACCAGTATTCAAAAGCCAGCAGGGTCACCCATGGCAGACAGGTTTCAGCTGAGCTTCTGGACTAAGACAGACTAGGAAGAAGGACCCGGTGGTCTACTTCTGAAAAGAATTAGGCAGTGAAAACCTTATGAATAGCAGTGGAACATTGTCTTATATAGTCCCAGAAGATGAGCCCTTCAGGTTGGAAGGCACTCAAAATACAACTGGGGAAGAGCTGCCTCCTCAAATAGAGTTGATTGTAATGACGTGGGTAGAATCAAGCTTTTGGGACCCTCATTTCCTGATGTAGCACTACTCAAAATGAGAAGAAACAGCTGCAAACATCCATTATTAATCAGAATGTGGGATGTATGAAGTACAAATCTAAGAAAATTGGAAATCATCAAAAATGAAATGGAATGCATAAGCATCAATATCCTAGGCATTAGTGAGCTGAAATGGACCGGTATGGGCCATTTTGAATTGAACAATCATATGGTCTACTATGCCAGAAGTGACAACTTGAAGAGGAATGGCACTGCATTCATCATCCAAAAGAATATCTCAAGATCTATCCTGAAGTACAACACTGTCATACACCTACAAGGAAGACCAGTTAATATGACTTATTCAGATTTACCCAGCAATCACTAAGGCCAAAGATGGAGAAACCGAAGACTTTTTTTTTTTTTTTTACCAACTTTTGCTGTCTGAAATCGATGGAACATGCAATTGATGGAACATGCACGATGCACCGATAATTACTGGGGATTGGGATGTGAAAGTTGGAAACAAAGAAGGATCCAAAACCAAAAAAAACCCACTGCTGTCAAGTTCATTCCGACTCATAGTGACCCTATAGGGGGTCACTGCCCCATAGAATTTCCAAGGAACACCTGGTGGATTCAAACTGCCGACCTTTTGGTTAGCAGCTGTAGCACTTAACCACTATGCCACTAGGGTTTCCAAAGAAGGGTCAGTAGTTGGAAAATATGGCCTTGGTGAAAGAAATGATGCTGAAGATCACAGAATAGAACCTATAAGAATAATCACTTCTTCATTGCAAATACTTTTTTTTTTTTCAACAACGTAAACGGTGACTACACACGTGGACCTTGCCAGATGGAATACATAGGAATCAAATCGACTGCATCTGTTGAAAGAGATGATGGAAAAGCTCACTATCATCAGTCAGAACAAAGCCAGGGGCCGAATTCGGAACAGACCATCAATTACTCACACTGCAAGTTCAAGTTGAAACTGAAGAAAATTACAATAAGTCCACAAGAGCCAAAGTATGACTTTGAGTATATCCCACCTGAATTTAGAGACCATCTCAAAAATAGATTTGACACTTTGAACACTAATGACCAAAGACCAGATGAGCAGATGAATTGTGGAATGACATCAAGGACATCATACATGATGAGAGCAAGAGGTCATTAAAAAGACAGGAAAGGAAGAAAAGACTAAAACTGATGTCAAAAGAGACTCTGAAACTTGCTCTTGAATGTTCAGTAGCTAAAGCAAAAGGAAGAAATGATGGAGTGGAAGAGCTGAACAGAAGATTTCAAAGGGCGGCTCGAGAAGGCAAAGTAAAGTATTACAATGACATATACAATGGCTTGGAGATAGAAAACCAAAAGAGAAGAACATGATTGGAGTTTCTCAAGCTGAAAGAACTGAAGAAAAATAAAAGCCCCAAGTTGCAATAGTGAAGGATTCTATGAGGGAAAATATTAAATGACTCAGGAAGCATCAAAAGAACATGGAAGGAATACACAGAGTTACTATGCCAAAAAGAATTGGTCGACATTCAACCACATCAGGAGGTAGTATATGATCAGGAATCAATGGTACTGAGGGAAGAAGTCCAAGCTGCACTGAAGGCACTGGTGAAAAACAAGGCTTCGGGAATTGAAGGAAAACCAAGTAAGATGTTTCAACAAACAGATTCAGTGCTGGAAGTGCCCACTCATCTATGCCAAGAAATTTGGAAGACAGCCAACTGACTGGAAGAGATCTATATTTATGCCTATTCCTATCCATCCAAATGCAGAAATTATCGAACAATATCATTAATATCACACGCAAGTAAAATTTTGCTGAAGATCATTCATTCAAAACGGTTGCAGTAGTATATAGGCCAGGAACTGCTAGAAATTCAAGGTGGATTTGGAAGAAGATTCTGAACCAAGGGTGTCATTGCTGATGTCAGATGGATCCTGGGTGAAAGTAGAGGATACCAGAAAGATGATTTCCTCTGTTTTATTGATTATGCAAAGGCATTCAACTGTGTGGACCATAACAAATTATGGATAATATTGTGAAGACTGGGAATTCCAGAACACTTAATTGTGCTCATGAGAAACCTGTACACAGATGAAGAGGTAGTTGTTCGCACAGAGCAAGGGGATACTGAGTGGTTTAAAGCTAGGAAAAGTGTTCTTCAGGACTGTATTCTTTCACCATATTTATTCAAATTGTATGCTGAACAAATAATCCTAGAAGCTGAGCTATATGAAGAATGGGGCATCAGGATTGGAAGGAGACTCATTAACAGATGACACAACATTGTTGCTGAAAGTGAAGAGGACTTGAAGCAGTTAATGATAAAGATCAGAGATTACAGCCTTCAGTATGCACTATACCTCAACATAAAGAAAACAAAATCCTCACAACTGGGCCAATAAGCAACATCATGATAAAAGGAGAAAAGATTGAAGTTGTTAAGGATTTAATTTTGCTTGAAATCACAATGTCCGTGGAAGCAGCAGTCAAGAAATCAAAAGTCTCATTGCATTGGGCATATCTGCTGCAAAAGACCTCTTCAAAATGTTGAAAATCAAAGATGTCATCTTGAAGACTAAGGTGAGCCTGACTGAAGCCATGGTGTTTTCAATCTTCTCACATGCATGCAAATTCTGGGCAATGAATAAGGAAGACTGAAGAAGAATTGACACCTGTGAATTGTGGTGCTGGAGAAGAATATTGAATATATCATGAACTGGAAACCCTGGTGGCATAGTAGTTAAGTGCTATGGCTGCTAACCAAAAGGTCAGCAGTTCAAATCCACGAATCCCTCCTTGGAAACTCTATGGGGCAGTCCTATAGGGTCACTATGAGTTGGAATCGACTCAGCGGCAACAGGTTTTTTTTGTTGTTTTTTTTTTTTTTTTTGGTTTTGGCCAAAAGAACAAACAAATCTGTCTTGGAAAAAGTACAACTAGAATGCTCTTTAGAAGCAAGGATGGCAAGACTCTGTCCTACATACTTTGTACATGTTATCGGGGGGATCAGTCCTTGGAGAAGGACATCATGCTTGGCAAATTGGAGAGTCAGCAAAAAAGAGGAAGACCCTTAAGGAGATGGATTGACACAGCGGCTGCAAGAATGGGTTTGAGCATAACAGTGATTGTGAGGATGGCGCAGGATCGGGTAGTGTTTCATTCTGTTGTACATAGTGTCCTTATGAGTTGGAATTGACTTGACAGTACCTAACAACAATAGCAACAAACAGTAAATGGCTTGAAAACAGGTGTCACGGATTGAATTATGTCCCCCCAAAAATGTGTGTATCATTTGGGCTGGGCCCTGATTCCTAGTATTGTGTAATTTTCTTGTATGTTGTAAATCCTGCCTCTATGATGTTAATGAGGGAGGATGGGCAGCAGTTGTGTTAGTGAGGCAAGACTCAACCTACAGGATTAGATTATGTCTTGAGGCAATCTCTTGAGATATAAAAGATAGAGGCAAGCAGAGACAGGGGGACTTAACAGCACCAAGAAAGCAGTACCAGGAGCAGAGCATGTCCTTTGAACACAGGGTCTCTGTGCCTGAGAAGCTCCTCAACCAGGGGAAGATTGAGGACAAGGGCCTTGCTCCACAGCCAATAGAGGGAGAAAGCCTTCCCCTGGAGCTGACGCCCTGAATTTGGACTTGCAGCCTACTAATCTGTGGGAGAATAAACTTCTCTTTGTTAAAGCCACCCACTTGTAGTATTTCTGTTATAGCAGTTCTAGATGACTAAGACTACAGGGAATATAGAAAATTACACTTGAGGAGATCTTTAGGGGTAATACGGATTACCATCCCTTAGAATGAAATACATAAACAGGAATGGTGTCTGAAATTGTGCACAGGACTGGTCTTGGAAAGATATCAGTACCCTACAGATGCCGTGGCAGATAATACTGCTGACAATACCTGGTGCACAACTCAATCCCTAATATTTCCGGAAATCAGATATACATCCTCTGCTTTTATTGTTGCTAGTGTGAATTCTATGCTATGAGTCGGAATCGACTCGACGGCAGTGGGTAGTGGGTTTTAGTGTGAATTCTAAGTATTTCTTGCCTCTCTGCGCTTATGGCTCCCAAACCAATCTCGACTTCAAGTGCTTCTGAATGGAGCCTAAGTTCCTGCCTGCATACTTCATTCAAGAGAGTGCTGGTATCTGATATCTATAGTGAGGAAGAATGTCGAACATCCACTGTCCAAACATCCACAACCTGGCTTCTAACTTGAATGCATCATTCCAGATGGCTTACGACCAATGCAGTATACAATTAACCACCTTTATCTGGACAGAATACGTAATTATATTCAAGCACATGCCAAAATTCTACGAGCATTTTCAGATCCACATCAAAGGATCAGTTTATAATTAAGCTTTCAGTTAACTATAACCCTAAAACTTGTCCACATTTTTACTGCTGTTTAGCCATGTGTTCTCCATCCTATATTTGCATACTCATGTTTTGATTTTTTTTCGTTTTTAACTCAAATGCAGAACTTTATATTTTGACCTGCTGAATTTTACTTTGTTGGTTTTGGTCCATCTTTACAACTTGTTGCACTCTTTCTGAATATTGTTTTTGTCATCCAGTACAGAAACTATTGCTCCACAGCTTTTCGTCTTACACAAATTGGATAAAGATGTTTTATGTCTTCACTCTAGTCCCTCGTAAAAAAATGCTCACCAAAAAAAAAGCATTAAATAAAAGAATTGTGAAATACCACAGAATATTTTCATCCAGGGTAACATCTAACCTTTCATTACTATGCTAAACCATACTGACTATATTTATTTAGAGTTATTTTAAAGGCATATTCATTCTTTTGTTTACTTCCTGATAATGATGAAAAGGAATAGATGAAATGTATTTAAAAGAAGACTTCATTACAATCTGAGCATTATACAGTCAGGGAGTGAGATGTGATCTAGAATCCAGGATAACACACATGCCAGCATGTGGACAACATGCTTTAAAAAAAAAAAATTTAAAAGCCGATCACTGTCACTTGCACATTGAAGAGCAGTTTTACTATAGTATCACCACAAATATGAGCATATTTTACAACAGAGGTCAGCAATCCTTTTCTGTAAAGGTTTAGTTAGTAAAATTTAAGGTTTTGCAGGCTATACTCTGTCACAACAAATGAACTCTGTCCTTGTAGTGTGAAAGCAGCCATAGACAAAGCATAAATAAATGGGTGTGACTGTGTTCCAATAAACTTTAGTTACTAAAACAGGTGGCAGGCCAGATTTGTGCCAACCTCTGTTTTAGAAGATGATTTTTCCAAGGGTGGAAAATTAGACATGTGGAATCACATATGAGTGAAAATTAAACATAATGTATCTTTAATGTATCTTTAATATTTTAAAAATTTAGTGTCCCAGGTGTGCAAGGACTATCTTGTTACCTTTTGAACCTTAGTACCTAGCAATGTTCCTGGTACTTGGTAGTTGCTCCATAACTATTTTTTCAAGTTATGAAAGAGCTTTAAGGATATTGTTCAAGCTCAGGTTCATTATTTTGATATCAATTGACCACTATAACTATAGGCATGGAAGTGCAGTTTACGACAGAGTCAGCATTCATAGGTGTGTTGATGCCCCATCCTCCTTCAAGATTGAGGGTCTTCTCCCCCCCCACCCAGATGTTGGGAGTGCTGCTGGTAGAGCTCTCAGCTGAAACCCACCTTGGGGATTACTTAGGCTGAACAAAGCCACTTCACCTAAGGTCTGCCTCCTTCCCAGGATGCTCCGTATTGACTGACTGATTGACATGGCAATATAAGTTTCCTCATTCCAACTCTGGACAACTTTGAAGGCCATTTTGGCTTCAGAGCTCCTAGCTGAGGCCCTCAAGAGACCACAACACAGCTCAACTTCTCTCTTTTTTTCAATCCTGCTTCCGTTTTCCTTCCCTTTCCTTATCTTGCCTTCCCTTGCCTTCTCTTCACTTCCCCAAGTATTGATTCCAAAGCACTCCCAGATAAAACTCTTGAACTCTAATCTCCATCACAGTTTGCTTCCAGTGAATGCAACCTAAACCGAAAAGAATCCTATGCTTTATTCTAATTGCGACAATAGTATTGTTGATGTATCTATTCAAGTTTTACCTCCCATCAGTTGATCTTATATGTGGGATAATCTTATTAAATATGATTTTGAATGCTGGCCCTCTTATTAGAAGTCCATGGGGACTCCTTTTTTCTTACCAAATCAGTATGGCTCACCTATAACAGTTGAACTTAAGCAATCACACCAGTCGCTCACCATTTTCATCACATCATGTAAATGTTCTCATAATTCTTACCATTCCTAGAGTAGGCACCACCTGTCTATTGGTGTGGAGGGAAACTAAAAGCTTGACTTACCAATCGTGAAAGTCCTAAATATCCACCAGAAGAGACAATAAATATATCTTCACTGAGTTAATACTTTGGAAAAGGGATGTGTGGAATGTTTAGAGAATAAAAGGAGTAAACAACATTAAGTTCCTTCTCCATATGAGTTTACAACTCAGTTTTAGAAATGAGATCAATGAAAAGGAAACTAAGGCTTTCTAATAAATAGGAAGTGGCCAAAAGTGGCGATGCTTGATTAACGTTTAAAAGTCAAGAGTGTGGAACAACACTATTTTGGAAGGGGTCAGTGAAGCCACTTTTGAAAGAAATGCCTTTTTTTTTCCCCAAATTAATTTCCCTGAAAATGATTTAAAAGTCATTTTAAATTACTTTGGGGATGGTTTAAATCAAGACAGGGGATAAAAAGAAGAGGATTGAGAAAAAGGAAGGAAATTGAATTTTATTTAGCACTTTCTTTTTTATTGCTAGGAATCAGTTTACACCCGTTAATCACCTAGTCATTAACTTTCTGTGAGTTGGGTTTGGGTGTTCCCAGTTTACAGATGAAACAATGAAGGTTCAAGGAAGTCAAATTTTTTAAGTCACACAACCATTTAATAGCGGGCTGAGACTCTAATCCAGTTCATTCCTATTCTAAACTTATTTTCTCTTTACACTACATTGAAAACGTATTAAACATGCACGTAGACCTAAAAAGACAGTAGTTTGTACACTTTGTAATTTTAATTGCAGCCCAGTGAAGATGCTTGATCAATATTTAAAAATTTAGCATTAGTGCAAAAAACCTGGTAAACAAAGTTCTAAATCTATCCTCAAAGTTTGCCCTAGAGGCAAAGTACCATGTGGGCTTGGATTGAGTTTACTGTGAAGATTCTAAAATTTGTCCAAACAAGGCTTGCATCTATTCGACTAGACCACTTACATTTTGGTGCTAAAATAGCCCTCATTCTGTAGTGGTTCTAGAAAAATAGTGAAATACATTCTTTAGCAATTAGCAATTTTTAAGCTGCAGGTGTTTTGCATTTTCAAAGATTCTTTCCTAAATGTTGGTGCTATACTCAAACAAAAATTATAATTACAACTAGGCCTTGGAAGAATGGACAGAATGTGCATTGGGAAAAGAGGGGGTTGCAAAGAGCATTTCAAGAGCTTGGTTATGGGCAAGTGTCAAGTATATATATCTGAATGTTAATTTGGAAGTTTCAGTTTAGGCAGTGAATATAGTCAAGGCTGATTCCAAAGAAGATGCTAGTTCATAGGTAGATTATAAAACACCAGTCAAAAACTTGTTGCACGACCTTAACCATTTCATGTTCTTTAAGACAGCTGAAGAGTAAGGAGGTTGGTAAATAGGCTTGCTTTAGAGAGAACTGTGCTTTAAAGTATGTCTGTATGGGTAAGATGGGAGGTACTTACTACTTCATGTTAGGACAAAAGGGAGGGTTTTTAGTGAAACTTCTCAGAGGGCTTCCAGGGTCTCCTGCAGTTGTCACATTACTGCCTGATACCTGCCAAGAAAATCTACCACAGAGAAGGCCATCCAGCCACCTATAGCAATCAGAGGAGTAGGCTTTCTGGGTTGTGATTGAACTGCATTTCAGAATGGGTTCAGTTTAAGAATGTATGCGTGTTTCCTGAGGACTAGATTCCATGCAAAATTATAGACCACCTTAGAGTTTTCCAGTAGGGCCACCTAGAGGGAAGCTGAAGGCCAAGAATGAGTTCCTAGGGGCTGGGATCATTGAGGAATAAAATGAGGTCAAGAGGCCTGTATGTGAGATTGCCAGTAACAGGAGTCTTCATAGAGCTCATGAAAGTACCCCATGGGAAAAGAGGTTTGCTTTAAAAATCCTTCATGCTACTCTACAACCCTAGCAGCTAGGAGAGGGGGAAAGCATATGCAAGGAAGAGAGAAGAAGCCAATGACACACCCCACCCCCAGTGTTCTGCTGCTATTCATAAGGTTTTCACTGGCTAATTCTTACCAGAAGTAGACTGCCAGGTCCTTCTTCCTAGGGGATACTGAGTGGTTTAAAGTCAGGAAACGTGTGTGTGAGGATAAATAAGGAAGACCAAAGAACTGACGCCTTTGAATTGTGGTGTTGGCGAAGAATATTGAATATACATTGGACTGCCAAAAGAACGAACAAATCTGTCTTGGAAGAAGTACAACCAGAATGCCCCTTAGAAGCAAGGATGGAGAGACTGTGTCTTACATACTTTTGCCATGTTGTCAAGAGGGATCAATCCCTGGAGAAGGACATCATGCTTGGTAAAGTACCTGGGTCAGCAGAAAAGAGGAAGACCCTCAAAGAAATGGATTGACAAAGTGGCTGCAACAATGGGCTCAAGCATAACAAGGATTGTAAAGATGGTGCAGGACCTGCTTTGCATGGAGATTGAGTGTGGATTAATACATTATTCTGACATTCACACTCAAAATTTATTCTGTTTAACAACTGCCGTCAATTCTGACTCATAGCGACCCTACAGGGCAGAGCAGAACTGCCCCCTTAGGGTTTCCAAGGAGCAATTGGTGGATTCAACTGCCGAACTTTTGGTTAGCTACTGAGCTCTTAACCACTGCGCCACCAGGGCTCCATACTGTCTACCTGTGCACAATAATTGTAGGACTCTAGAAAATTTTTTTCTTTTTTTAGGCCCTACCTGGTTTTCATCCAAGGGTGACCTTATGGAATAAAGTTCCAAAGCCCAATGAGAAATTAAAATAAAAATGTTTTCTGATTACATCTCATGCGCCCTTCTTCATCAATGTACCAGGTACATATATTTGTACAACCAGGATAATTTCATTGAGCTCAGAAGGAAGAGTTTGGTTAGGGAAGTTGGGAGGGTTGGAACTGATTAGAGGACCATGGATGTCAGGGTAAGACATCTAGGCTTTTAATGTATATGAAGTGGAGAATCGTGAATGCTTTGAGTTGGGGTATGATAGATAATATGACTAATATGACAACTACTGCCATTTTTTAGTAGTGATATCTACTGATTCCAGATGGAAGCTTGGTAATGCAGAAGGCAATAAAAAGCTCTAGGTAAATGTATAATAATAATAAAAAAAATTAATTATAATAAAGTACATGCATAAACATAAATAGATATTTTTGTTTAAAACAATAACATCTCGGGAGATTTAAGTATATATGGAATTAAAGTATGTGACAATAATAGCACAAAAGGGAGCAGGAGTAGAAGTGTTGTAAGTACCTCATTGTTTCCCAGAAATATTTAAAGTACAAAGTTAAGAGAGAGACTATGATAATTCAAAGCTATGTGTTGAAATCTCTAGAATAACCACTAAATGAAAAATAAAATATTATTAAAAACCTAATAAAGGAAACAATCAGAAAAGTAAAAAATTGGTTATCAAAAAGTAGACTGGAAAGGAGATAAAAAGGAAAAAGGAAGTAATGGGGCAAATAAAAAGCAAGTATTTAGATGTTAGGTTTAAACACATATATTTTAGTAATTATATTAAATATAAATGAACTAAACACTATAATTAAAACATATTTTCAGATGAGAATAAAAAACATGCATGTTGTTTTCAAGAGATACACCTTAAATATACAGACAGAGACGAAAAGAAATACAATGCAGATGTGACACTTAACACTTACCCTATTCTATAGATGACAGGCAATGGCCCTGGTAGCATGTGGGAGGGAACTACACAACTGTGTGAATACCAGGAGGTAGGGATCAATGGGGATTATCTGAGAGGCTGGCTACTATATGATATAAATCAAAATAGTGACTGTAGGGTGAGAAATAACTGAATTAGCGCACCAGAGGGACTTTTGGGGTGTTAGATAATCTCCGTCTGCATGCGATTGATGGTTATATGGATGTGTACACTTTATAAAAATCCATATATGTACTTAAGATTTTTGAACTTATTTAATATATGCTACGCTTCAATGAAAACAAGAAAAACATCTCTTAAAAATATTTTTTAAAGCTTTTGGGAACTTCTCATGCTTTTGATCAGATCAATTTTACAATGCTAAGGAGCCCTGGTGGTGCAGTAGTTAAAGTACTTGATTGTTAACTGGAAGGTCAGCAGTTAGGAAGCCACCAGTGGCTCCACAGGAGAAAGACTGCTACTTCCATGGGTGTTGATTGTGGATCCAAGCAAAATGAAATCGTTGACAACTTCAATCTTTTCTCCTTTATGATGATGTTGTAGGAGCCCTGGTGGCACAGTTTTAAGAGTTCAGCTACTAACCAAAAGGTCGGCAGTTTGAATTCACCAGCTGTTCCTTGGACACCCTATGGGGGCAGTTCTATTCTGTCCTATAAGGTTGCTATGAGTACGAATCAACTAAATGGCAACATTTTTTTTTTTTAACCATGAATTTACTTATTAATCCAGTTGTGAGCATTTTTGTTTTCTTTATGTTGCAGTGTAATCCATACAGAAGGCTGTGGTCTTTGATCTTCATCAGTAATTGCTTCAAGTCCTTTTCACTTTCAGCAAGCAAGGTTGTATTATCTACACATTACAGGTTGTTAATGAGTTTTCCTCCAAAACCGATGCTGCATTCTTCACATAGTTCAGCTTCTCGGATTATTTGCTCAGTATACAGATTAAGCATGGTGAAAGGATACAAAACTTTCCTGAATTTAAACCATGCAGTATTTCCTTGGAAACCCTGGTGGCATAGTGGTTAAGTGCCGCACTGCTAAGCAAAAGGTTGGCAACGTGAATCCACCAGGCACTCCTTGGAAACTCCATGGGGCAGTTCTACTCTGTCCTATAGGGTCGCTATGAGTCCGACTCCATTTGAGGGTGACCGGCTGGAGAAGTAGTCCCTTGTTTTGTTCCAACGATTTCCTCTTGGTCTCTGTACAGGTTCTACATAAGCACAATTAAGAGTTCTGGAAATTATATATATATATAAAAAAAATATTCTTATTCCTGTCTTCAAGTAGTTTGTTCTTTTCAACATTAGCACAAATTTCTATAAGGCACTCTTAGAACTACTGTTGTCATTCTGAGGAAGACAGTTATTTACTGTGTAGGATTCCCCGACCTAGGGGAGTTATCATCCCTGGCCTGGGGTGGGGGTCGTTCAGTAACTCTTCTGGTTGAGAACGGTTGCTCTAGAGTAGGGGTCAGGAAACTTTTTCTTTTAAGGGTCAAATAGTAAAACTTTTTGGCTTTGTTGTCCATGGTGGCTCTGTTGTGACTATTGAACGCTGCCGTGGTAACGGCAAACAGAGCCATGAACAATACGTAAAGAAATGGGCATGGTTATTTTCCAATAGGGCATTGTTTACAAAAAAAGGAGGCTGGCGACCATACTTGTTCCACAGCGGAATGTGTGCCAACCTTTGCTGCAGAGGAAGATCAGGACCCTTAACTCTTCAGTCAATGTTGCTTTTTGCAAATCAGCCTGTCTAAGGCTCTCTGCTGTTTTATAAGTTTTGGCTTGCACCAACAGTATTTTCAGACAGTCCTCAAATTTAAGGTTCCATTTCATTATTCTATTCTAAATTTCAGTGAGTTGTACTCTGGTGGTGTCGTAAAAACAATCTATGCTAACTAAATTAGCATAAGAAGATGAAGTAATTTAAAAAGAAATCTATTTCACACCAAAGACAGATGTATTTTTCTACTTAATTGCAAGATTGGTCTATAACACACACACACACACACACAACTGCATTTTTGCCTTTTACAGACCTACTGCTAATAAACATAACCCCTGTATTCCCAGTCCTTCTATCTGTATTGTGCACATGGACCAAGTACACAATTACCTAGAGAAATTCAAATAAAATAGGAGAACCTTGGGTCATGGCAATAATGCATCTCCTTGCTCCAAGAGAAGGCAAGCAAAGACTTCTTACATTCAGATTGATTAGTGGGAATTCACTTCGGCTTTCATATTCTTGTTATAATTTGGCACAAGATTTTAACCTTGTAATAACTTTATCCCTGGAGGTTAAAAATATAAGTCCCAAGGGCTGTCCTTGGTAGAAAATACCTTTCATTCCAATTATGAAAAAGTACATCATAATGTAGTAAATTTCTTCGGGAAAAAACAGATAATCGTCAAGTGCTTTTTCTTTTACCATTGGGAGAGAGTGCAACTCTGTTCATAAGCAGTCTTGGGGATTGAGATGCCTGTTTTCCCCTCATCCTATCCTGATTTTTTTTTTTTTTATCCTGACTTAATGTGCTTCTGTGAAATTACTTTCTTTCCCATCTTGTCTTTGTTGTTAGTCGTCGTAAAGTTCCAACTTACGGCAACCCCCTGTGGGCAGAGTAGAACTTGCTCCATAGGGTCTTTTGGAAGCCGAGTGCCACACCGGTCTGCAGAGGCACCTCCGCGTGGGTTCCAACCTCCAACCTTTCAGCTGGTAAAAAAAAAAAAAAGTGCTTAACCATCTGTGGCGCCCAGGGTCTCTTCTTTCCCATCTTAGTTGATGACTTTGAAAGAGCGTTGGATTTTACAAAGCTGTTTTAAGGGGCGTTACGAACTTTTTTTTTTTTTTTAAGGAAATCTTTGTGCACTTCCAAAACAACAACAAAAAAAAATCAGTTGTCGTGGAGTTGATTCCAACTCATGGCAACACTGTAGATCTACTGATTGGATTTTGTAAGTACTAAGTAGACAAAATATATAGCTTTCCTTTTATGAAGTATTTATTCTGCGGCACAACGAGAAACTGGAAAGCTGAACAATAGTTAATTTAGAGGCTAGATGGATTTTCTTTTGGCTGAAAACTTGCTCTTTGTGGATTCATGGTTTCTGTGAATTTGAGGTATGAATCTTGTTTCTTGTAACGATTTATATAGTTTTAAGCACACACATGTGTGAAACCTTTTAAGATGACTTCTTTTGGGGTTGCAAAAAAAGAGAAATTACCAAGAGAGTAGATCAGAAAAATAGTAAGGGCTGGACTATATAACCAAGCCTGTATGTTTCCGCTCTTCAGGCATCTGGGTGTTTTTGCGAGGCCTCCCATCCTAACTTAGACAATAGAATCCTATGCTGAGACTGTTATCGTGGTGTGCCTTTGAGTTGATTCTGACTCATAGTAGCCCTATAAGACAGGGAACTGTCCATAGGATTTCCTATGGGGAGCTCTGGTGGCACAGTGGTTAAGAGCCCAGGTTCTAACCAAAAAGTCAGCAGTTGGAATTCACCAGCCTCTCCTCGGAAACCTTCGGCAGCAGCGTCGACTCGGGAATCTTTATGGGAGCACATCGCCAAGTCTTTTCTCCTGCGGAGCTGCTGGTGGTTTCAAACCACCAACCCTTCAGTTAGCAGAGTGCTTAACCATTGCACCACCAGGGCTCCTTATGCTGAGACTAGCCTTTCCCATTTGATCACAGTGTCAACAGTTATATCTGTGAATGGAAAAGTCTGAATCCACATACCAATTGTGTGCCATGCATGATAGCTTTCTAGACCTTGAGACTGCTTACACTTGCTGAAGGCTGAGAAATAATAAATTGGAAGCATTTCTCTTTTACCTATTAGTTTTGTAAAAATTACCAAAAATATCTGGCTGTACCAGGAAATGGAGCAGAGGTTAAGTGCACTGAGTTTTCTAAGGAAAACCAAAAAAAATAAATAAATAAAATAAGCTAAACCCATTGCTATCAAGTCTATTCTGACTCATAGTGACCCTATAGGACAGAGTAGAACTGCCTTATAGGGTTTCCAAGGAGCACTTGGTGGATTCAAACTGCCAACCTTTTGCCTAGCAGCGGTAGCTTTTAACCACTGTGCCACCAGGTTTTCCCTTCTAAGGAAAGGAGCTCTATAAATGCAAAGCATTACTATTATTATTGTGGAAACACATTTCCTCATCAACTTCCACTCCAATGCCAACAAATATCTTCCTAAAGGCACATTTTATTTTCCACCATTTTGTATGATCCTTGGTAGTCATCTAGTTAAACCTTTGGTACTGTGCATACTAAGAGCCCTGGTGTTGCAGTGGTTAAGCACTTGGCTGCTAACCAAAAGGTCAGTGGTTTGAACCCAGCAGTCACTCCACAGGAGAAAATGTGGCAGTCTGCTTCCGGAAAGATCACAGCCTTGGAAACCATATGGGGCAGTTTCTTGGAAACTCTATTGTGGCAGTTCTCCTCCCCTACAGTGTCACAATGAGTCAGAATCCACTCGACAGCAATGAGTTTGGGTTTTTTTTTTTTTTGGACTGTGCATACTGCTAACAAATATTGCATTATGCATTGTGCCTTTCAGCTGGTAAATAGAAAAACTAAGCATGAAAGTAACCAACATTCCAAACCAAAGAATAATAACTGAAGCAAAAGTGAAAAATCTCAAGTCAGACTTCACAAGCTAAATAGGACTCTAAATCTATCTGATAACAATACCCGTTTTAATGGGAGGGGAAGCAGCTTTAGTTCAAACATGGTTATTTATCTAAAATATATAATATTTCTAATCCATGAAGAAAAAAGGCAATAATATAAAATGGGCACAATTGCACTTTCTCTCCCACTTAAATATAAGAAATATTTACCAGGTATTATACTCACTATTTCAGGTTGGAAACCCTGGTGGTGTAGTGGTTAAGAGCTATGGTTGCTAACCAAAAGGTCGGCAGTTCAAATCCACCAGGCACCCCTTGGAAACCCTATGAGGCAGTTCTACTCTGTTCTATAGGGTTGCTACGAGTTGGAGTCAACTTGACGGCAATGGGTTTTTTTGGTTTTATTTCAGGTTAGCCTATTGGTAAAATTTGTCTATAAGAGATGATATTAGCAAGACAGTGCAGGGAAATTAGAGATGTAATTTTAAGTTTGCACCTAGGTGGCACAAACAGTCTGTGCTTGACTACTAACCTAAAGTTGGTGGTTTGAACCACCTAGTGGTATTACGAAAGAAAGGCCTGGTGACCTGCTTCCATTAATATTAGAGCCAAGAAAACTCTTTAGAGCACTTCTAGTCTTAACACATGGGGTCGCCATGAGTCAGCACCAGTGGCAATGGGTTTTTTTTTTTTTTGCAAATTAAAGAAAAAATCTACAGTACCAGCTACTTAGTCTCAATTCTCATAGTAAATTAGGGGGTTCCTTTCTTCCCCATAAAGAGATGGAATAAGTGAGTTGATATATCACTGGCATTAACACAACCTCCTATGAAATAGATTAGATTTCAACTAATTCTAAAGAACCAATTGTATTAAATTTTGAGGATAGAAAACAATAATATATTGCATAAAGTGAGACAATGTAATACCAACAATAATAGAATAGACATTTTACATACTTTCTTTAACTATTTTAGTACTTAAGGTGGTATTTGGCTCTCAGGAGCTGATCCTTGTAACCTATTCTGTCATTTTCCTTTTGCATTCTGTAATTCATTATCAAGCACTTCTTCAAGTATAATCAACTTAAGCTCAATTTACAGTGTGATCCCTAGGGAACTTTGTTTCATATAGTAACTAAGAAATATAGAACCTAGCCACCTTTTATAATACCACCTACTGTTGGAAAAGAAAAAAAAATTCTAAGCTTCGAATGGAGATATAGGATGAAAATGTTATCCTTACTCAACACATTCATTCATTCAGTTGTCACATATTGAACATTTACTACACAATGACAATGTGCCACAGTCATTCTATGTTCAAAAGCTCTGACTGATGCCTAAGGAAAATGAGAAATCCCCAAACTCTCTTTTCATTTTAGTAACGTAGGAGCAGATGCTCTCTAAGGTCCATTGGTCTAAGACCTGAAATCTGTATGATTTATCACTATGGAACATTTTCCTAGTAAATCCTTCTTTATCCAAATTAACTCTGTTGGGGTTGATGCTTGCAGAAGACAACAGTTGTTATTCCCATAACCATGTTAGCCTGATTGTTAGCTTGCACACTCTGTATCTGAGATTTTCTTGAAGGGCTCTCTTGTCTTTTTAACAACATATTTCTTGTTGTCTTTTCACTAGTATCCCCAGCAACAGTATCATGATTAACACAAAATGGCTAGTGCACATAATCATGACTTAAAGGACTCAGTTGCTGTCAGTGGCTGCTTTAAGTATAGAAGAAAGACCTCATCCTGTCAAGCGAGTTCCTTGAGTTCTGAAATGAGAAAAAAAGTATATATAAATGAACCAAGAAAATACACACTTGTATGCATACTATGGTGACTGCAGGAGTTATGTGGTCTCAGAGGTGTTTGAGAGTGAAACGGTACTCGTAATAATTATGCTAGGACAACATGCAGATACATTGAATTAAGACAGTATCTTCACACACATGCAGATGTCATAATAATGTATTGAGTAATAAAATCCAATTGCTTTGATAAGGATGACATTTAAATTTAGTGAGGATCTAATATTAAAGATTACTGTTAGCATACAATTTTGTATGTATTTTAACATCTTTGTGGGCAAGTATGCACGATATAAGATCATTTATAACAACTAATACAGTGTTTATGTAAGCGGTGATTTTTTTAACTGAATAAGTGAGTTGTTGTTGTTAGGTGTCATTGAGTGGATTCTGACTCATGTGAAAGGGTAGGACTGCCCCTTGGATTTTCTTGGCTGTTACCTTTATGGAAGCAAATCATCAAATCTTTCTCTTGCAGAGCCGCTGGGTGGGTTCAAACCATCTACCTTTCTGTTAGCCTTTGAGCAAATAAGTGAATGGAAAAGACCGTTCTCATTCTTCTACCACTTAAGCATCTGTGGCCAATGTAAGTTTCAAAAAATATCTCCTCTACTTGAAAGATGACACCCTCACTGAGCACCCCAGCCTCTGCTGGCAGAATCCCTGACATTTTTCTCCCTTGACTTAGGCACCACTGGATTGCTTTCTATAATTTCTAGTAATTATTAAATCATAATGGAGGCCAGGTGAAATTAATATTAACATTTAAATTCTCACTCTAGCCAAGCATGTTTTGACAGTTTTAAAGAGCATCTTTGTGTAAGTTTCCTGCAGGCTTACATGCAATTAACCTTAAATCGAATGAATTTACAGAGATAGGATTTACACTGTTATTTGCGGGAAGTCAAAGACTAGAACTCAAATCTTCTAGGATATACTTAAGTATTCTTTTCTCATAGCCAACCTAAGGTCTTCAGAGTATCAGCAAAAGTTAGAATTCTCCTCTGTATATATAATAGTCTCTGGTTTTCTGTTCATAGAATATTTGGCTGAACGAAGAGAACTGTTACTCATACATCTTATAAGTTCAAAACATTTCATACCCTGGGAATCCCCCAAAGATTATGTGGAATCATCAGTCTTTAAAGTAAATTCAACAAACATGGATCCTTCCATCAAGAACGATGCATTTTCCAAACTGCATCTGAAAATACTTTCCTTTGGTGTCTTTGTTGTCATGGACCCTGTATTTGGTGCAAGTGTCTTCAGTTTATAGTATCTCTTTGTAAAATGGTTTACTTTAAAATATGATACTTGTAAAATTATCTTCTGTTTACAGCATTTGAAAAACCAAGACAAAAAATATTGTAAACTTGATTTGTGGAAAAGTAGATGATTGAATCTCATTATAGGAAAACAAGTAAACTAGACTGTCACTTTAAGAGATTTCTTGTAGAGGATTTATTCTTTAGCTTGTTATGATTTCATTTTTATAGAAGCAGCTGTACTTGTTATCGCACTCTGCCACATCATCAGTCATCCAGCTACTGCAGAGTATTCCCCGAGGCAGAACAGGACATTCATGAGTTTATATTACTGCTATAAATTTTTTGGCTGTAAGTTTTTATACAAATAATCCCATGTCTCTTGTATACATTGCACCAATTGGTTAATAACATGATCTCTACCAGGGGATTTCTGGAATGTTTCTATCTTTTAAAAACAATGGCCCAGAGTACATTTTTACATACACTAAAAAAAAGTACCAAATTAAATTGGGCAATCTGTGGACATCTATATGATGAGAAAATCTGCTTTTCCTTCATTTTCAAATTTAACCTGGTAAGCCTGTTCTTTTAGATTAATGATATGAAACCAAATATTTACAAAAGGGATATAATAAGGTTAGTTATGTTAAAAAATTAGAAATATGGAGTGGCCTTTTAAATGACAGTGGTAAGTTCTCAGCCTTGAAACTCTCTTCTCAGTTCCTCCATTGGTTTTCAGAAATGAAGAATCTCCAGAAAGCAACCCAGCATTCTCATGGTGCCAAGCACTAACTAGTTGCCAGAGTTTCTGGTCATTGCTGGATGCTTCTCACAACAAAAATGAAAGGAGTGCTTAAGCACACCAATTGGTTCACTAAGTAATGTACTAAATATAAAAAAATGACCTTTTTCTTTTACTTCCATGTCATGGATTACAAATACATTAAAAGGTCTTAAATACTATTGCACAACTCTAAAAGAAAAAAGTGGTTTGCACTGGGTCTCCTTTCATCAACTAGTCAGACTTCTATATTCTTGTGAGCTCCATCTCTGTACTAAACCAGGGAGTGGGGCTCTGATTTTAATGATAAAGTTAGTATCACTTGAAGAATCAAAAAGAACTTTTCAGAAGAAAAAATATAAACAACACGAATGCACCAATTTAGATTTTGGGAAGAAACAGTTTGTGATTTAATGTTTGTTATAATTCTAAGTTATAGGATTTAACATCATTATTCCAATAGTCTCAATTTTCCAATAAGGCAGGTGTAGCCAAATAAATGGAAACTTCAAATTACTCAGATACTACCCTACCTGCTATGGCCATCTGATGTAGTTATCTTCAGCAGCTTAAATTTAGCTGTGGGAATTTTCCTGCTGCTAGAGTTTAAGGTATGCCTGCTACTGAAAAAAAAACTGAGGCGCTCAAATAAAGTTGTCCTCAAGATAGGGGGTAAGTGGATTGTCATGCTACAGATTCATACATCATAGGAATCCATTTGTAGGGAAATGATATACATATGTTTGTATATGATTACAATATTTAGAAATGCCTAAAAATTATTGATCATGACTATTTCTGGGAGAGATGGTTGAAGAATAAAAAAAGTGAAAGTTCTACTATTCACCTAACATTTTTTGGGCACAATTTGAAATTTGAAAGGCTAATGGAAAATTCTGATTTTAGAAAGTTTAAAAAAAATAATAAAAAGAACATACAAAAAATGATGTCCACTCACTCAATATTAATCTTTTTCAAGAAAGGTATATTTCTTTTTCTTTTTTTAAAACGTTTTATATGTAAAAAAATGCAGTTGTTTCCTAGCTGGCAACTAAAATTTAAATGATCTAAAGAAACATTTTATTCACTGTGTTAAAAACAAAACAAAAACATGACAAGCCTTAGATCATTTGGTTTGTACAATATTTAAATAACACAAATCATTCAGTTTAATAACTTTACCTTGAAGTATAGGATAATATTTTAGCTATGTTATAAATTCTAAACTTTAGTCAGAATTAAAATAATATTTTCCTGTAAAATAGGATTAGTAGGCCAAATAAACATGATCTTTATAGATAGAATGATAAAGTATTTTTGAAGATGTAAAAAATACATAATTTTAGATTTGAGAGTTCAAAATCTGTGAGTGTTCTGCTACACACAAAACTTCTATTAAATGAAGTGAAAAAATCAAGATAAAATATATATGAACTGTAGTGTATTACTGTTAACTAGGTCCATGCTGGACTCAGGGATGATAGAACAATACATTGTATTTTGGGGGTTAGCATTGTTAAGATAATTGTAAGTGGTGACATTTTAGAATTATAATTAATAGAATTTTCTGTGCAGTATTGGAACCATTTCAAGTGATGCTGAATTTGGTAGTTTAGCACAAAGTGGAAACATAGATGGCATAGGGCTATATCGTGTCACCTCTCAATTACTGAGCAATTTTCTCAAACCCGGAGGGCTTTATAACACTTTTTGTTATCCAACCCCTATAGAAAATTTTCTAGAATATTCTGCATCAGGTTTTCAGGCATTAATAACCCAGGTCAGAGAGAGGCTGGGCCAAACAAAGTTGCTCTGGGTCAAACTGGAGAGATGAAAGAGAAAAATAACCGCACAGAGAGCCAGGAGGTCTAGATTCTAGTTTTAGTTCTGCCTCCAAATGAAATTTTGGCTTTATTTCTCAATCTTCCTGAAGCTCAAAATCTGAGCTGTAGATAATGTTTTTTAACAAATGGATTCTAAGGCTGTTTCCATCTGTCATATTCTCTGATTCTAAATGCTTTGTAATTCCTCGATCATGACATTTGGGTTAACTTAGTTATCATATCGCATCCACCCCAGGTATCTTCTTCCTTTCCCTAGAAGCCCAGATGCCATACCCGACCAATGTTTCCTTTTTTTTTCATATGCAAAATGAGAACAACAGAATAAGATAGTCAATTTTTTCCAATCAATGATGCATTAATAGTTATCCTTTCATTATTCAAAATGAGGAAGAAGTAATTAACCTAAAATATTAAATGATGCAGAATGAATTTATCTCAGTCTGTGGGGTAGTATTTTAGACATATATGTTATATATGTGTGTTTAATAGGAGGAGAATTAACTTCGAACAGAATAATAAAGCCACATTGTGAAGATCTGACCCAAAAAGAACTGGAAAGGAGCCCACTTCCACAATCTAATTCCAAACTCAACCTTGTTTTATAATCGCCTCCAGGAAGAAAATACAGTACAGGACTCTAAGTTCTATCCTTTCTTAATTCTTCTCTGTAACTTAAAACCTATCCAGTTGTTTCAGAATCTCTGCACTGAAAGAAAATAGGAGGTCATATGTCAATAAAACAAACAATTCAGAGAAATGCTTTTGGACTATTGCATAAGATAACTCTAAGATGTATAGATAACCTGTCCATGGATATGTGAGAATTGAGTATAAATCAAAGAAAAATAATATTTAAGCAACTAATGCTTCCATTTATTTGTTCATTCATTCAAAAAACATTTACTGATCACCATTTGGCAGCACTTCTGCTTGGTGCTAGGGTCAATAAATTAATGAAGAGCATACAACCACTGCCCTATATGTGCATAAAATTTAGAAGAGAAGATAAATTATGTCCATATGTGAGAATTATCCAAGGCAGCATGAGGTAAATGCCAGAAGAAGAGTTATGATGAAAACAAAAATCTACCTTGCTGTGATGGTCACATAAGTCTTCATTGAGAAAATACTGTTTTTGCCATGTAAAGGTCCTTTCCAGTGATTTAACACATTTCTGTCAATTAACAGTATTTCTTTTTATTTGTGTTTTTCTAAGTTAATTCTTATATATTTGTAAACTAGGGACGCATGAGATTATCTCAGTTTTAAATGTAAAGCAAGGGATACTGGAAAGGCGGTATGGCAGTGGAGATGGTAGAGTGGGTTTCATGTCTTACAGATCTTCACATAACAACAGACAGATCAACTAGAGAGCAAACTTAAAAACGCATGAACAACATTTAAAACAAAACTAGGTGTTATGGATTGAATTGTGCTCCCCAAAAGTTGTGTTGTAAATCCGAGCCCCTGTAGTGGTTATAATCCCATTTGGAAATGGGGTTTCTTTGTTATGTTAATGAAAGAGTATTAATGTGGGTTGTGTTTTAAATCAATCTCTTTTCAGAAAAGAGATAAGCAAGCAAGCAAGAGAGGAGAGATGCGAAGGTAGATACCATGCCACATGAAGATCACCAAGGAGCCAAGGACTAGAAGCTGAAGAGGCAAGGACCCTTCCCCAGAATCGACCGAGAAAAAAACCTTCCTCTAGAGCTGGAGCCCTGATTTCAGATTTCTAGCCTTGTAACTGTGAGCCATGGTGTTGCAATAGCTAAAGCAATCGACTATTAACCAAAAAGACTGCAATTTGAAACCACCAGTGGCTCCGCAGGAGAAACATGTGGCCGTCTGCATCCACAGAGATTTACAGCCTCAGAAACCCTACAGAGTCTCTATAAGTCAGAATTGACTTGATGGCAATGGGTTTTTTTAACTGTGAGAAAATAAATTTCTGTTTGCTGAAGCCGTCCACTTTTGGTCTTTTTGTTACAGCAGCAATAGATAACTAAAACACTAGGTGACACGGTTTTCCTATAAACCCCAGAACACTAGCATGTGGTGATAAAAAAGCCACAAGACCTTCATGATATCAACATATGTGTAGGAGAAAGCAGACATAAACAACAGGATGCCTGATGATGCTGAGAAAAGAAGCAGCATGTAATAACCAACAGATATTCCCTAGAAAATATGGAAGTTTAATTTGGGAAAATGCAGCTTAACCTGGAACTTTTTTTTCCCCGTTCCTATAGTGACAAGAGACTATGGTAGACCTCAGGGGGATAGAGAAGCCTAGCCCCTATAAATTCTTGATACAGACCAGTGAGGGCTCCCTACAAGGAGAAAACACTATTAGAAGGGAAACAAAATTGAATAGAAAGGGACAATGCAGAAGAAAGATAAAGCCCGGATAAAAGTGAAGAAGCAGAAGAGAGCTAGGGAATCTAAAAAAGCAACCTGCCATATTTCTCTTAACTACATGTAAACAATAAGAGAGTGAAGTCTTAAAAAGAAAAAAGTGATTTGACCCAAGCCTGTTTCTTTAAGAAAATTAGATTAAGATATAATGAGTAACAGGAAAATATCAAAGTCAAATCCAATAAGAAATTCTTATAAAAAAAAGAGAAAAAGGAAGCAGAAACATCCCAACAGAAAATAAAATCATTCCAGAAAGATATACTCAAAGAAAATACATATCAGAGTTGCAATCTGCTATTTGGATACAAGCTAAATAAATGATGCAAGTATAAAAGAGAAGCATAGATTACAGTTATAAAAACTTAGAAATGAAGGACAGTATGCAAGAAAAATAGAAGACAAAATCATTTAGAAGTGAGTATTAAACTAAAAGAGCCACAACAGTAAGTAAAAACAACAAACACTGCTCAACAAGAAATGAAAACAGATGGCAGAGATTAAAAAAAAAAAAGGTGACAAATATTGGAAATAGGCAAAGGTGGTCTGTTTAATGGATAAGAGGAACCCCTGAATAAGAAAATCAAAATGAATGTTAAAAATTGTAAATAAAAAAAATTTTTTCCTAAAATTAAAAAAAAACTGCATAGCATACCATAAACCTGATGGTATTGATCAAGAAATAAAATAACAAGATATATTGTAGTAGGAATAGGATATTCTAATTCTATTATCCCCTGTTATTCCCAGTGTGAAACTGTGCTGTCATGTAACTAGTTATCGTCCACCCTGGAGAAGGCTGAAATTGGGAAGAAATTACATCCATGAAAAATAACATTAGAAAACCAGAAAGAGCTTATGGTAAAGACAGAAAAGAAGGAAGAAGAAGAAAAAAAAAAGACAGCAAAAGGATTGGAAAACAAAGTTGATGAATTCATATAGTATCTCAGAAACCAGAACACAATTTTAAAAAGAGAGAATATAAAAAATTGGAAAGAAAAGCTAAGAAAAATAGATGATCAATTCAAGATGCCTAACATCTTATCGATAGATGATCCATAGAAAAAGAATAAAGACAATGAAAGGGACTCAGTTAGATTCTAAAAGCATTAATAAAGGAAAAAATATCATATGCAACTGCTAAGGAATCACAGGGCACTGAATTTCTCAACAGCAATCTTGGAAACTAGAAAACAAGGGAATAATACCTTATAAATTCTGAGTTCCCCATGTGTCTGTCAGTTTATTGTACTATAGGGGTTCATGTGTTGCTGTGATGCTGAAAGCTGTGCCACCAGTATTCAAATATCGCAGGGTCACCCATGGAGGACAGGTTTCAGCTGAGCTTTCAGAAAAAGACAGATTAGGAAGAAGGACCTGGCAGTCTATTTCTGAAAAGAATTAGCCAGTGAAAACCTTATGAATAGCAGCAGAACATTGTCTGATAGAGTACTGAAAGATGAGCCCCTCAGGTTTGAAGGCACTCACAAGACGTCTGGGGAAAAGCTGCCTCCTCAAAGTAGAGTCAACCTTAATGATACAGATGGAGTCAAGCTATCAGGACCTTCATTTGCTGATGCAGCATGACTCAAAATGATAAAAACAGCTGCAAACATCCATTAATAACCAGAACATGGAATGTATGTAGTATGGATCTAGGAAAATTGAAAATTGTCGAAAATGAGATGGCACCTGTAAACATTGATATCTCAGGCATTAGTGAGCTGAAATGGACTGGTATTGGTCATTTTGAATCAGAAAATCCTATGGTCTACTTTGCAGGGAATGACAACTTCAGCAGGAATGGCGTTGCATTCATCGTCAAAAAGAACATTTCAAGATCTATCCTGATGTATAACACCGTCAATGATAGGATAATATCCATATGCCTGCAGGGAAGACCAGTTAATACGACTATCATTCAAATTTTTGCACCAACCGCTAAGGCCAAAGATGAAGAAACTGAATATTTTTACCAACTTCTGCAATTTGAAATTGATGGAACATGCAATCAGGACACACTGGTAATTACTGATTAGAATGTGAAAGTTGGAAACAAAGAAGAAGGATTGATAGTTGGAAAATATGCCTTGGTGACAGAAATGCTGGTAGACAGTGCATGATTGAATTTTGCAAGACTAACGACTTCTTCATTGCAAATACCTTTTTTCAATACATAAATGGCAACTATACACATGGACCTCACCAGATGGAATACACCGGAAACAAATCGACTACATCTGTGGAAACAGATGATGGAAAAGCTTGACGTAATCAGTCAGAACAAGGCCAGGGGCTGACTGTGATCAGACCATCAATTACTTATATGTAAGTTCAAGGTGAAACTGAAGAAAATTAGAACAAGTGGACGAGAGCCAAATTATGACCTTGAGTATATCCCACCTGAATTTAGAGATCATCTCAAGAGTAGATTTGACACGTTGAACACTAATGACCAAGGACCAGCTGAGCTGTGGAATGACATCAAGGACATCATATAGGAAGAAATCAAGAGGTCGTTAAAAAGACAGGAGAGAAAGAAAAGACCTAAATGGATATCAGAAGAGACTCTGAAACTTGCTCTTGTAGGTAGAGTAGCTAAAAAAAAAAAAAAGGAAAAAATGATGAAGTAAAAGCGCTGAACAGAAGATTTCAAAGGGTGGCTTCAGAAGAGTATTATGGCATCATATTATCATATTATTATGATGACATATGCAAACCAAAAGGGAAGAACATGCTCAGCATTTCTCAAGCTGAAAGAATTCAAGAAAAAATTCATGCCTCGAGTTCCAAGAGTTAAGGATTCTATAGGGAAAATATTAAACTACACAGGAAGCATCAAAAGAAGATGGAAGGAATACAGAGAGGCGCTAGACCAAAAAGAATTGGTTGATGTTCAACCATTTCAGGAGGTACCATATGAGCAGGAACCGATGATACTTAAGGAAGAAGTCCAAGCTGCACTGAAGGCATTGGGGAAAAACAAGGCTCTGGGAATTGACAGAATATCAACTGAGGTGTTTCAACAAAGGGATACCACGCTGGCAGTGCTCACGCATCTATGCCAAGAAATTTGGAAGACAGCTACCTGGTGAATAGACTGAAAGACATCCATATTTATGCCTATTCTCAAGAAAGGCCATCCAATCAAATGCAGAAATTGTCTAACAATATCATTAATATCATATGCTAGTAAAATTTTGCTGAAGATCATTCAAAAGGACTACAGCAGTATATTGACAGGGAACTGCCAGAAATTCAAGCTGGATTTAAGAGAGGATGTGGAACCAGGGATATCATTGCTGATGTCAGACGAATTCTGGCTGAAAGCAGAGAATACCAGAAAGATGTTTACCTGTGTTTTATCAACGATGCTAAGGCATTTGACTGTGTGGATCATAACAAATTATGTATAACATTGTGGAGAATGGGGATTCCGGAACACTTAATCGTGCTCATGAACAATCTACACATGGATCAAAAGGCAATTGGTCGAACAGAACAACGGGATATTGCATGGTTTAAAGTCAGTAAAGGTGTGTGTCAGGGTTGTATCCTTTCGCTCTACTTATTCAATCTATATGCCGAGCAAATAATTCAAGAAGCTGGACTATATGAAGAATGGGACATCAGGATTGGAAGAAGACTCATTAACAACCTGGGTTATGCTGATGACACAACCTTGCTTGCTGAAAGTGAAGAGGACTTGAAGCACTTACTGATGAAGATCAAAGACCACAGCCTTCAGTATGGATGACAACTCAACATGAAGAAAACAAAAATCCTCACACTGGACCAAGAAGCAACATCATGATAAATGAAGAAAAGATTGAGATTGTCAAGGATTTCATTTTACTTGGATCTGCAATCAACACCCATGGAAGTCGCGGTCAGGAAATCAAAAAACGCGTTGCATTGGGCAAATTGGCCGCAAAATCCACTTTAAAGCGTTGAAAAGCAAAGATGTCACCTTGAGGACTAAGGTGCACCGGACCCAAGCCATGGTGTTTGCACTTACCCTATATGCATGCAAAAGCTGGACAATGAATAAGGAAGACCAAAGCAGAATTGATGCCTTTTAATTGTACTGTTGGAGAAGAATATTGAATATACCACGGATTGCCGTAAGAATGAACAAATCTGTCTTGGAAGAAGTACAACCAGAATGCTCCTTAGGAGCAAAAATGGCAAGTCTAAGTCTCTCTCACATGCTTTGGACATGTTATCAGGAGGCATCAGTCCTTGGAGAAGGACATCATGCTAGGTAAAGTAGAGGGTGAGCAAAAAAGAGCAAGACATTCAAAGAGATGGAATGACACAGTGGCTGCAATAATGGGCTCAAGCATAGCAACAATTGCGATGATGTCCCAGAACTCGGTAGTGTTTCATTCTGTTATGCATAGGGTCGCTATGAGTCAGAACTGGCTCTATGGCACCAAGCAACAACAACAAATTCTGAGGGACAGTGATTTTTGCATCTAGACTTCTATACAAGTAGTCCCTGATTTACAACAGGGTTTCAATGTAGTAACTCCTTCTTAAATGGGTTCTGATGTAAGTCAAATGGTTCTTTTTTTTTTTTTAAATTTTCATTCTTATTGCCTCTTATTATCAGTATTTTTATAAATCCAATCTTCATTTGTCTTGGGGGTTGCAAACATTACATATAAACTTACAGATAATTCTTTAATACACACAGACATAAAAAATACACAAATCATAAAAATTTACTCTGATAATGAAGAAAAATTGGACCAAGTTAGCATTTTGTTAGTTTTGGTATAACTCTACTTGTGGAACGTTCTGGATTATCTGGATTATCCCTGGAATTGGGGATGGCATTTCTAGTCAGAAAATTAGTAAGAGTTGTCTATATGGTCCTTTTTTTTTTTTTTTTCTTCATATATTTAGTGGTAACGGGTCACTGTTTCTTAAATCTGCCTGTTGATATTACAAAGCAATTAGCATTTAGGTTCATGTCTTCAAACAATTGAAGCCCCTGATTTGGTTTAGAAAAAACTCCAGCTAATTCTTTCATTGTAAAATTTTTTTGACAACTTTTCTTCTTCCTCTTCCTCATTATTTCTTTCTTTTTCAGCATTTCTTTCTTCTTCAAAATCAATTAAGTCCTTATCTGTCATTTCTGCTTCTGTGATCTATGAGCTGTTCCACATCGAGTTCGAAATTCTGCATTCTTACCATATGGGCGATTTATCTCTTCCATCATATTATCCTGATCAAATGTTTGGAGCATGTTCATAGAGTTAAACATTGCCCAACTTTCTATCCATTATGATTCCTGACACCAACACAGATTTCATTGTAGACCAGGCCATAGCCTGCTACATACAAGTGTTTCGAACAGTAAATCATAAAATTGAACATCTGCAAGTGATCATCTGAGAATGATAATATCAGCAATTTACACACTGCAAAATTTTTTGTAGTTCATGCTATTAATGATAAGATGTAAAAAAAAAAAGAAACAAGTATGAGCGAGGTTCTTCGTAACTCAAATATGTAAATCAGGGACTACCTGTATTTAGCCATACCATTACTCTGATGGGACGGTAGACTAAGATGTTTTCAAGAACTTAGTATATCCAAAATTTGACCTCCTGTACAGTCTTTCTAGGGACTAGAAGATGTGCTTCACAAATGGGAAAGAAAAGAGAAAGAAAGAGAGACTCATACACACGAGAGCAGAGACAACACAGAAGGAAGGCAAAAAGAAATCCTAGAATGGTGATGAAGAGAAGTCTCATGATGATACTGTTCAATGGGAGTGTCCAGAGTGGATCAGGATGATAGTTCCAGGAGAGATATACCCCCAAAGACAATAAAACTGGTGGATTTCTTGATGTGCTTGAATCTAAATGAAAACCTTAATCACAAATTGCAATATAATCATATTGGAGGAAAAATATGTTGAGAGTGGGACAAGAAAACGGCCATTTTTCTATAGTAGGAAGTCAAGTGGTATCTAAGATAATAATAGTAATAAATAAATAGAAGAATGTGTGTTATCTAGAAATATGGAAATAAAGGTCAATTGAAAGAAGGAATCAGAGTGATGAATTGTGAGAAAGGAAGCTGCTATTTTTCCTTATAATCTGTTTTGTACTATTTAATCTTCTGAACTATGTATATATGCAACTTGGAGAAAAAAAAAGCTTAAAATTTAAAAATGCCTATGCTACTTGTATTGGCAAGAAATCAAGAAAGCATATTTCAGTGATCTAAGAAAAATTGAATATAAATTTTTGAAACTAGTATCTGACTGTATTTTAATGTTAATCTAGAAATACAGAAAAAATATCAGGGGGAATTTTAGTTAAATCCTTACTCCATCCAGATAAAACAACACATGCTGCCTTCACCCAAAGCAGTTTTGGCTCCAGCACGTATTCTGAAAATCATAGTGCACTCTTCTTTCCTTAACAAACACTAAATTTATATTCATGAAAATTTCTGCCTGATATATATTGAGATGTTAAAAATTAACTTTAAAAATAACAAGAGTAATCATAATTATGAGTTTCTGAAGAGATATCAAATGCATTTTTTGTTTGATCATCACAAAATACTGATGATGCACTTGAATCTTACATGATGCATGAACAACTTTCCAATGGTCATAAAATTAAAGAAAGAGTCAAGCCTTACTTCCTGATGCTTTGACACAAAATTAAGTGATACTAGAGTTTTTCCAAAGGAGAATTTTACAAATCAACATACATGACAGAACTTACTTAACTAGAACACTGGTTAATATTATGTAACTCAGATTATACTAGTATCTTTCCTTCCTTGGTATTAAAAAAAAAATATGTAGTTGGAGTAGGAAAAACCAAATAAAAACCATTCTCTAATTCAGTATACATAATTTTTTTTCCCTCCATAATCTAGAACACTAGTTTTTCAATATCTAAATTCTGAAACTTTTCAAAATTACTAATCTAGACTAGTTGATGTTTCTGGAGATATAAATTGAAAAATAAAGTAACTTTTGATAGAAGTATAACATATTACCCAGTTTAATAACTTGTCTTAAGCTGTCTTTTAAACTGTAAGCTTTAGTCAAGAAGTATAATTACAAAAAGAGTATAACTCATAAGTGCTCAGCTAAACGAATCCTCGTGTAGTCAAAATACCCATTTTACCAGCATTCAGATGAAGATGAAGAAAGAGAATATTAAGCAGCATTCCAGAAGCCCACCTTAATGCCCCTTCTCAATAAATGCTTTCCTCCAAATGTAATCACTATCTGGACTCTTATCATTATATATCACTTCCTGTTTTTGACCCTTCTATCTGACTTCTTTTGCCTAACTAACCTTTTGTGGGCTATGTAAGCACTGCACATAGCAATAGTTTGTTCTTTCTCATTTCTGTATGGTACTCTGTCCAATTTATTAATCTGTTTGATGGAGGTGTGAGTTGTTTGCAGGTTTTGATTATTAAGAATAGTGTTGCTGAGGTGGGGCCAAGATGGCAGAGTAGCCAGATGCTTCCAGTTGTTCCTCTTACAAGAACTCAAAAAAACAATTGAATCAATTATATATGACAGTCTAGGAGCCCTGAACATCAAAGGTAAAGTTGGGGAACCAGACTGAGTGGCAGAGGGAGGGAGAGGTGATTCAGAAGCAGCAAGGAGTTGCCAGACCCGACCCTGTGGGAACTGGCACCCTGAAGGCCGGATTGGTTGCTGTGCATGGTGAGGCAAACATTGGTATTTGGGATGAATTTTCCACATCAGGAGAGATCAAGAGGCGGAAAGTCTATCAAGCCCCCAGAACCAGTGAAAAGTGGCCCTCCATGGGCATAAGATAAAGTAGATATGTCTAACCTACCACAAGAATCAAAAAACAATGCATTTGGGAAGAAACTCTTTCCCATTTACTTGCCCCTGCCCCACTCAGCACCAGGTCCTGGGCTTGCTTCAGTGACTGCCACTTCCCCTGGGCCAGAAGTAGGACCTGTCACGTGCCCTGAGTCATTCTTCTAGCCTCGGAGAGGGAACAAATTAACAAACAGGAAAAAAATAATCTGCCAGCTACCCTAAGCCAGGAACTCTGGGAGGCACAGCTCCTTTGCCTAGGCACAGGCATAAGGGGTCCACAGATTTTGAATTCCTTTCACCCCTGCATAGACCTGTGTGGGCCCATTTCAACCGCTTAGGCCCTCAAGAGCACAGTACAACAGGGTATACACCTGAAGGCTAACTTCACGGTATCAGCTATATGGTGGACTGGCAGGTTCATGACATTTGAGACTGCTCTGTCCATTAACCAGGGTCCTTACCTACCTACATCAGGGGCTTGAGGACTGGTGGTTTCACCTATGCCACCTAGCTGCCTGTGGCAGGGATCCAAGAATAAGTGATGCCTCCCAGTACTTACAGCCAAAAGCATTGGGTGCCCATAGTCTGGCTACAAAAACCAACCACCTCTGCAATCTAGGGAACAGAGACATGCTTTCCTTCTAGACACTCAGGGTCAGCCGTCAGCCCCCCTGCTTTGCTCAGCATGTGACCTCCAGATACCTGTGCCTACTCCAATCACCCCTGCCTGTCTAGGACTGTAGGTGAGAGCCTGCACCACACACTTGGAGACCGACTACCTGGACACCTCAGCTGAGTCCATACAAGGAAAGTAAATGGACTTCTGGGCTTACATACCTAGTAACAGATCTAACAACTTGGTGACAGGATGTGAGAACTTCAAAGGTGCCAATAATCAAATTAGCTCACATGAACAGCCTATTTGGGCATATGAAGAAAAAAGAAAAGAAAAAGCTAGGTCAGAGTAAGCAAACATAAAAATAAAGAAATATAATAACTTATGGATGGCTCGGAGACAACAGTCAATTTCAAGTCACATAAAGAGGCAGACTGAAATGGCTTCGGCAAGTTCCCAAAACATATAATCAAGAAATCTTCCAGAGGAAAAGAACTTCTTGGAATTACTGGAGGTAGAATAAAAAAGATTAATATGCAGAGCTCTTCAAGAGATCAGGAAGGAGATCAGACAAAATGCAGAACAAGCCAAGGAACACACAGACAAAGAATTAGAGGAACTTAAGAAGATTAAACAAGAGCACAATGACAAATTCAACAAGCTGCAAGAATCCATAGAGAGACAACAAACAGAAATCCAGAAGATTAACAATAAAATATCAGAATTAGACAACTCAATAGAAAGCCACAGGAGCAGAACTGAGGCAGTGGAAGTCAGAATTAGTGAGACTAAAGATCAAGAACTTGACACCAACTTATTTGAGAAAAAAATCAGATAAAAGAATTAAAAAAAATGAAGACTCCCTGAGAATTACATAGGACTCTATCAAGAGGAATAACCTACAACTGATTGGAGTACCAGAACAGGGGCGGGGGGGGGGGAGGAGGGAGGGGATAACAGAAAATACAGAGAAAATTGTTGAAGGTTCATTGGCAGAAAATTTCCCTGATATCGTCAAAGGTGAGAAGATACCTATCCAAGATGCTCATCGAACCCCACACAAGGTAGATTCCAAAAGAAAGTCACCAAGACATATTATAATCAAACCCGCCAAAACCAAAGATAAAGAGTGAATTTGAAGAGTGGCTATGGATAAACGAAGTCATCTACAAAGGAGAGACAAAAGACTAAACTTGGACTACTCAGCAGAAACCATGCAGGCAAGAATGCAATGGGATGACGTATATAAAGCCCTGAAGGAAAAAAAAAAATTGCCAGCCAAGAATTATATATCCAGCAAAATTGTCTCTCAAATATGATGGCAAAATTAGGACATTTCAAGATAAACAGAAGTTTAGGGAATTTGCAAAAACCAAACCAAAATTATAAGAAATACTAAAGGGAGTTCTCCATTTAAAAATCAATAACATCAGATAACAGCCCAAGACTAGCACATAGGACAAAGCAACCAGATATCAAGCCAGATAGGGAAGTCACAAAAATAAATCAAAGCTAAAATGCTGAAAATAGGGAAATGGAAACATCAATATGTAAAAGATGACAACATTAAAACTAAAAAGAGGGACTAAAAAATGTAGTCACAGATCTTTCATATGGAGAGGAAGTCAAGGCAATATAAAGAAATAAAAGATTGGTTTAAACTAGAGAAAATAGGGGCAAATATTTAGGTAACCACAAAGAAAATTAACAATTCTACACATCAAAATAAAAAACAAGAAAAAATAAAGATTCAGCAAATACAAAATCAACAATGAAAAAGATGAAAAGAAAATACATAGAGAAAAATGACTCAAATTAAGTGGAACAAAGAAACTGTTAACAACACACACAAAAAATACATCAAAATGACAGCACTAAACTCAAACATATCAATAATTACGGTAAATATAAATGTACTAAATGCACCAATAAAGAGAGAGAAAGTGGCAGAAAGGATTAAAAAAATGACTCATCTATATGCTGCCTACAAGAGACATACCGTCGAATTAAAGACACAAACTAAAACTCAAAGGATGGAAAGAAATATCAAGCAAACAACAATAAAAAAGAGTAGGAGTGGTTATATTAATCAGACAAAGTAGACATTAAAGTAAAATCCACCACAAAAGATAAGGAAGGACACTATATAATGATTAAAGAGTCAATACACCAGGAAGACATAACCATAATAAATATTTAAGCACCAACAACAGGGCTTCAAAATACATAAAACAAACTCTAACGGCATTGAAAAGAGAGATAGATAGCCCCACAAGAATAGCAGGAGACTTCAACACACCACTTTCTATGAAGGACCCAGAAAGAAGCTCAACACATGGAAGATCTAAATGCCACAGTCAACCAACTTGACCTCATAGACATATACAGAACACTCCACCCAACAGTATACAAATATACTTTCTTTTCCAATGTACATGGAACATTTTCCAGAGAAGACCACATATTAGGTCATAAAGCAAACCTTAACAGGATCTAAACATTGAAATATTACAAAGCCTCTTTTCTGACCATAAAGCCATAAAAGTAGAAATCAATAACAGAAAATGCAAGGAAAAAAATTAAACCAGTGGAAACTGAAAACACCTTACTCAAAAACTACTGGGTTATAGAAGAAATTAAGGACGGAATAAAGAAATTCACAGAATCAAATGAGAATGAAAACACTTCCTACTAGAACCTTTAGAACACAGCTAAAGCAGTGCTCGGAGGTCAATTTATAGCAATAAATGCACACATCCAGAAAGAAGAAAGGGCCAAAATCAAAGCACTAACCCTACAATTCGGACAAACAGCAACAGAGCAGCAAAAGAAGCCCCCAGACACCAGAAGAAAGCAAATGATAAAAATTAGAGCAGAATTAAATGAAATAGAGAATAAAAAAACAATTGAAAGAGTTAACAAGACCAAAAGCTGGTTCTTTGAAAAGATCAGCAAAATTTATAAACCACTGGCCAAACTGACAAAAGAAAAACAGGAGAGAAAGCAAATAACCCAGAGAGGAGATGAGATGGGTGATATCTCAACAGACCCAACAGAAATTAAAAGAATCACAACAGAAATCTATGAAAAATTGTACTCTAAAAAAATTGAAAACCTAGAGGAAATGGGACAAATTTCTAGAAACACACCACCTACCTAAACTAACACAAACAGCGGTAGAACAACTAAATAAATGTATAAAAAGAGATTGAAAAGGTAGTTAAAAAGTTCCCAACAAAAAAAAAAAATCTGGCTCTGACAGTTTCACTGGAGGATTCTACCAAATTTTCGTAGAAGAGTTAACACTACTACTACTCATATAGGTATTTCAGAGCACAGAAAAGGATGGGATACTCCCAAACTCATTCTATGAAGCCAGCATAACAAAACCAGATAAAGACACCACAAAAAAGAAAATTACAGACAAATATCCCTCATGAACCAAACAAACCAAACCAAACGAAACCCATTGCCACAGAGTCGATTCTGACTCATAGTGACCCTATAGGACAGAGTGGAACTTCCCCATAGAGTTTCCAAGGAGGCTGACCCATCGGTTAGTAGCCGTAGTTCTTAACCACTATACCACCAGGTTTTCTCGCATGAACATATATGCAAAAATCCACAATAAAACTCTAGCCAATAGAATTCAACAACATATCAAAAAAATAATTCACTGTGACCAAGTGGGATTCATACCAGGTATGCAGGGATGGTTCAACTTTAGAAAAACAACCAATGTAATCTCTCACATAAATAAAACAAAAGATAAGACCCACATGATCTTATCAAGTGATGCAGAAGAGGTATTTGACAAAGTGCAATACCCATTCATGATAAAAACTCTCAACAAAATGGGAATAAGAAGGAAAATTTCTCAACATAATAAAGGGCTCTGGGTGTTTTTTTTTATACAAACCCAACAGCCAACATCATCCTAAATGGAGAGAGTCTGATAGCATTTGCCTTGAGAACGGGTAGCAAACAAGGATGGCCTTTATCACCACTCTTATTCAGCATTGTGCTGGGGATCCTAGCTAGAGCAATTAGGCAAGAAAAAGATATAAAAGGCATCCAAATTGGTCAGGTAGAAGTAAAAGTGTCTCAATTTGCAGATGATATGATCTTAGACACAGAAAACTCTAAAGAATCCACAAGAAGACTACTGGAACTAACAGAAGATTTCAGCAAAGTATCAGGCTACAACATATACATACAAAAATCAGTTGGATTCCCCTAGACCAACAAAGAGAACGTCAAAGAAGCAATCACCAAATCAATACCGTTTACGATAGCTCCCAAGAAGATAAAATACTTAGGAATAAATCGAACCAGAGCTGTAAAAGACCTATACAAAGAAAACTACAAAAAACTACTGCAAGAAAACAAAGGAGACCTACATAAGTGGAAAAACGTATTTTGCTCATGGATAGGAAGACTCAATATTGTGAAAATGTCTATCCTACCCAAAGCAATCTACCGATACAATGAAATCTCGATCCAAATTCCAATGATATTTTTTAATGAGATGGAGAAACAAATCACCAACTTCATACAGAAAGGGAAAAGGCCCTGAATAAGTAAAGCATTTGTGTTAGTCATCTAGTGCTGCTATAACAGAAATATCACAAGTGGATGGAATTAACAAAGAGAAGTTTATTCTCTCACAGTAAAGTAGGCTTAAAGTCCCAATTCAGGGTATCAGTCCAAGGGAAGGTTTTCTCTCTTTGTCGGGCTTCTCATCAATGTTCCCCAAGACCAGCAGCTTCTCTGCACAGGGACCCCAAGTCCAAAGGACATGCTCTGCTCCTGGCACTCCTTTCTTGGTGGTATGAGGTCCCCCTGACTCTCTACTTGCTTCTATCTTTTATATCTCAAGAGATTGCCTCAATACACAATCCAATCCTGTAGGCTGAGTCCTCACTAACACAAGTTCTGCCCATCCTCCCTCATTAACATCATAAAGGCAAGATTTGCAACATGTAGGAAAATCATACAATACCGGGAATCATGGCCCAGCCCAATTGATACACATGTTTTTGGGGGGACATAATTCAATCCAAGAAGAACAAAGTGGGAGGCCTCACACTACCTGATTTTAGAAACTATTATACAGTCACAGTAGTTAAAACACCCTGGTACTGGTACAACAATAGATACAATAGATACATAGACCAATGGGACAGAATTGAGAATCCAGACATAAATTCATCCACCTGTGAGCAACTGATACTTGACAAAGGCCCAATGTCTGTTAGTTGGGGAAAAGGCAGTCTCTTTAACAAATGGTACTGGCATAACTGAATATCCATCTGCAAAAAAATGAAACAAGACCCATACCTCACACCATGCACAAAAACTAACTCAAAGTGGATAAAAGACCTAAATATAAAATCTAAAACAATAAAAATCATGGAAGAAAAAATAGGGAAAATGCTATGAGGCCTAATACATGGCATAAACAGAATACAAAACATTACTAACAATACTCAAACACCAGAAGAGAAACTAGTTAACTGGGAGCTCCTGAAAATCGAAAACTTAAGCTCATCAAAAGACTTCACCAAAAGAATAAAAAGAAAATGTACAGACTGGGAAAAAAAAATTGGCTACTACAAATCCGATCAGTATCTAAACTAATCTAATCTACAAGGTACTGCAAAACCTCGACAATAAAAAGACAGATAACCCAATTAAAAATGGGCAAAGGATATGAACAGGCATTTCACCAAAGAAAACATTCAGGCTATCAGATACATGAGGAAATCTCAGTATTAGATACATGAGGAAATCTCAGTATCTTTAGCCATTAGAGAAATGAAAATCGAAACTACAATGAGATACCATCTCACCCCAACAAGGGTAGCATTAACCCCAAAAACACAAAATAATAAGTGTTAGAGAGGTTAAAGAGAGACTGGAACACTTGTGCCCTGCTGGTGGGAATATAAAATGATACAATCACTTTAGAAATCAGTTTGGTGCTTCCTTAAAAAGTAAGAAATAGAAGTACCATATGATCCAGCAATCCCACTCCTTGGAATATATCCTAGAGAATTAAGAGACATCACACAAATAGATATATGCACACCCATGTTCAGTGTGGCACTGTTTAGTATAGCAAAGAAGGGAAGCCACCTAGGTTCCCATTAATGGACAAATGGATATACAAATTATGGTACAATTCACACAAGGGAATACTACACAGTAATAAAAAACAATGATGAATCTGCAAAACATCTCATAACATGGATGAATCTAGAAGGCATTATGCTGAGTGAAATTAGTCAGTTGCAAAAGGACAAATATTGTATGAGACCACTATTATAAGAACTCAAGAGAAGGTTTAAACACAGAAGAAAGGATTCTTTGATGCTTATGAGGGTGGGGAGGGAGGGAGAGGGGTATTCACCAACTAGACAGTAGATAAAAATTAACTTCGGTGAGGGCTTCTGACCAACATGGCACCACAGAAGCACCACACCGTCCCTGTACAGCAAAGACCCGAAAAACTAAGTAAAACAGAGACAAATGCCATTCCTGAAACCTGGAGTGTCAAATGAAGAGAGAAAAAACTCAGCCAAGCACTGAATGGAATAAGAAACTAACAGAGGACAGACAGCGAGGAGAGATATATGCGGAGGTCCCCGTCGCTAACGCAGCACGGATCTGCCATCTTGGACTCCTGTTGTGGATCAGCAGACAGGGAGCACAGAAAAGCAGCTTCACGGAACTCCCAGCAGGAGACAGAGCACTGCTAACCAGCAACACATGGTTTCCCACCCCCTTTTCTCCCCCTGCTGCTCTAACTCCAAGCTTCCTGGCTGGCTATGGTGGCTCCGCAGGCCGAGAAGTGCAGCGTCCCTGTTGCTTGGATTCATCCCACCCACTTTGGATATCAGTGGACAGAGAGTACGGGAAAGCAGCTTCGCGAAGTTCCCAGCAGGAGACAGAGGACCCGGTGACAAGCAAGATAGGCTTTCCTAGCCCCCCCGCCCCTCCCCTGCCTCAGCCTCCTCTGCTTCCTCGTAGCCACAGCCTCTTGACCAGAAGGCAACTGCTTTGGCCTCAGGCTGCTTGGAGTCACCCTGCCCATACTGGCTGGGCTCTTGAGCTGGTGTTGGTTCTTTCAGTCTCCTTTGGTTTCTTCTGTGCCTCCTACAACCTCCCCCTTCTTTCTCTGGAACACCTGGCTCTGTGTGCCATCTTCGCTTCTTCTGCAAAGGCTGTGAAGCCACGCTGGACTGGAAAACTACTCCCCCGGCCCACGAAACCACACTGGTTGTAACCCTGAGGCTTTTTTTTTGCCTTCTTTTGCTTTGTTTGTTTTTTCTTTTCACAGCTTGGGAGCCCCTTCTAGCTGGGCTGCACTGCACGCCTTAGGAGCCACTCTCACAATCTATGCAGCTGCACAGATGGGATCCCTGGGGGCATTTCTTTCTTTCTTTTTTTCTTTTCTCTCTCTTTTTCCCTTTCTGTCTTTCCTCATTTCTCAGTTCTTGTCTCTCTACCCTTCTTTTTCTGTCTCCTGAATATCTGGTGCAGTGTGACATCTATTTCTCCTCTAGCCAGGCTATTCTGTGCAGCCTGGGAGCCTCTTCCCTAGTCTTTGCAGCCCTACTGGTGGGATTCTGTGATCCTTGAGGACTTTTCTTTTCCAGATTTTTGTATAGTTTTGTTCTTTCTTTCTTTTTCCTTTTCTCTATTTATTGATTTCTTTTCTCTCAACTCCAGTGGCAAGCACCCTTAGCACTCTTTTTTCTTTCTTTCTTTGCTTGATTGTTTTTAGCCCTTGTTTCTCTCTCCTCTTTCCTATACCCCTGTTTGCTCCACACATCAAAAACTCCCCCCCCCTTTCCTGCCTACCCACACTGTGCACTGAACATCACATCCCCAAGCAGCACAGGCATGGCCTACTGGAACCTGCCAAGCACTGAATCCTGGTCTGCCCTCTTGGCCCTAGTATGTACCACAAACCACCCATCCCAGCCCCTCCCCTTCAGCTGGACCTGCCCTGCTGCACCATAGCTGACTGACTAGCCCTGCCCATTGGACAAGGAGTTGAAAAATATTGTAACTACAAAGGAGCACACAACAAAGAATGCACAACCCACTTGCTCAGACATAACCAAAAAAAAAAAAAAAGCAGGATGAAACAAACAAATCTACAATCAAGAAACGAAGAAAATAACTACTGAATGTCCCCAAAGATAGTAGACAATATCGAAACATAAAAAAAAAAAAGGACAGGATCGTTCCAGTAGGCATCCAAAATAAAACACCAGATAACTTTCCAGTAGAAAAAAAGGCACTAGAACTACCTGATGGGGCATTCAAATCTCTAATGTTCAGAGAAATACAAGAGTGGAAGCAAAAAGCAGACGAAAATGACAAAAAAGAAAAGACATTTATAGAAAAGGCACACAAATTCATGGAAAATAGAGACAAAAAAATGGAACAATTCAGGAAAGTAATAGAGGAAAAAATGCCAAAATTAAACTCACAATTAGAAATCATACAAAAACAGCAATTAAAAATCCAAAACATAAACAACAAGATTTCAGAACTGGACAGTGTCATAGGAAGGCTGAGGAGCAGGTTTGAAATGATGGAAAACAATCAGCGAAACTGAAGACAAACACTTGGATACAACTCTGTTTGAGGAAAAATCAGAAAAAAAGAAAGAAGAAAAATGAAAAAACCCTTAGAATTATGTGGGAAACAATTAAAAGCAAAAATCTGCAAGTGATTGGACTTCCAGAACAGGGAAAGAAAACGGAAAACACAGAGAGGATTATTGAAGAACTGCTGACAGAAACTTCCCTAATATCATGAATGATGAAAAGCTGACCATCCACGGAGCTCAACGAACCCCATGTAGGATAGACCTCAAAAGAAAATCACCAAGGCATATCATAATCACACTTGCTAAAACCAAAGACAAAGAAAAAATCTTTCAAGCAGCTTGAGAAAAACAAAAAGTCACATATAGAGGAGAAACAATAAAAGTAAACTCTGATTATTTGGCAGAAACTATGCAGGCAAGAAGGCAATGGAATGACATATAAAACCTTGAAAGAAAAAAATTGCCAACCAAGATAAATATATCCTGCAAAACTTTCATTCAAATGTGAAGGTGAAATTAGGACATTTCCAGATAAACAGAAATTAAGGGAATAGGTAAAAACCAAGCCAAATTTACAAGAATTATTAAAGGGAGTCCTTCAGTCTGAGAATAAACAACATCAGACCACAGCCTGAATCTAGGATGCAAGATTGTACCAGTCAGATAGCAACCTAGGAAATGAACTCTCAAGGATGATCCAAAACAAAAACAATTGCAACAGGGAACCAGAGAGGTTAATCTCTAAATGCCAATAACATCACAACAATAAAAGAGGGAATAAACAGTACAGGTATAGAACTTTCTAATGGAGAGGAAGGCAAGGCGATACCAAGTAATAGTAGACTGGTTCAAACCTAGGAAGATAAGGGCAAATTTCAAGGTAATCACAAAGAAAGTTAACAAACCTACTCATCAAAATAAAGAAGAAAAACATAAAGTCTCAATAAAAACAAATTCCACACACGCAAAAAAGAAAAATGAAAAAGAAATCTACAAACAAATGGAACTCAGTGCAGGAGAGTAAAAGGAACAAAGAAAATGTTAGCACCACAGAAAAGCAGCACTACAAAATGACAGCAATAAACTCACACCGATCAATAATTACACTGAATGTAAATGGCCTAAATGCACCCATAAATAGATGCAGAGTGACAGAATGGGTAAAAAAACAGGATCCATCAACATGCTGTCTACAAGAGACACATCTTACAAGGACATAAATTTATTAAAAATCAAAGGGTGGAAAAAATATATCAAGCAACTATCTACCAAAAAAGAGCAGGAGTGGCAAAACTAATCTCAGATAAGACAGACTTTAAAACAAAATCCACCATAAAAGGCAAAGAAGTGCACTATATAATGATTAAAGGGATAATCCATCATGAAGACTTAACCATAATAAACATCTATACACCCAATGACAAGGCTCCAAAATACATGAAACAAACTCTAACAGCACTGAAAAGAGAAATTGATGGTTCCACAATAATAGTAGGAGACTTCAACACACCACTTTCAGGAAAGGACAGAACATCTAGAAACTCAACAAAGATACAGAAGAGCTAAAGAGCACAATCAGCCGACTTGACCTCATAGACATACATAGAACACTCCACCCAACACTTTCTTGTCAAATGCATATGGAACGTTCTCCAGACTAGACCACTTCTTAGGCCACAGAGCAACCCTCAACAAAATCCAAAAACTTTGAGATAATACAAAGTATCTTCTCTGACCACAGTGCCATCAAAGTAGAAATTAACAACAGGAAGATCAAGGAAAAAAAAAAATTTACATGGAAACTGAATAACATCCTGCTTAAAAAAAACTGGGTAATAAAATAAATCAAAGATGGAATAAAAAATTCCTAGAATCAAATGAGAATGAAAACACATAATACCAAAACCTTTGGGAAACAGCAAAGGCAGCCCTCAGAGGTCAATTTATAGCACTAGAAGCACACACTAAAAAAGAATAAAAGGACAAAATCAAAACTTGAACAAATAGAAAGAGCAAAAGAAGCCCACAGCCACCAGAAGAAAGGAAATAATAAATATCAAAGCAGAAATAAATGAAATAGAGAACAGAAAAATGATAGAAAGGATCAATAAAACCAAAAGTTTGTTCTTTGAAAGGATCAATAAAATTGACAAACCAGTGGCCAAACTGACAAAAGAAAAACAGGAGAGAACACAAATAACTCAAATAAGAAATGAAATGGGGGATATTACAACAGACCCAACTGAAATAAAAAGGATTAGAAGACAGTATTATGAAAAACTACACTCCAACAAATTTGAAAACCTAGAGGAAATGGACAAACTTCTAGAGACATACTACCTACTCAAACTAACAAAAAATGATGTTGAAAATGTGAACAGACCAAAAATAAGACAAAAGGTTGAAAACATAATAAAAAAAAAGACTCCTAACCAAAAAAAACTCGGGCTCAGGTGGCTTCACTGGAGAATTCTACCAAACATTCAGAAAAGAGCTTACACCAGTACTACTCAAAGTATTTCAGAAATAGAAAAGGAAGTGATACTTCCAAATTCATTCTATGAAGCCAGCATAACCCTGATACCAAAATCAGGCAAAGACACAACAAAAAAAGAAAATTACAGATCAATATCTCTTATGAATATAGGTGCAAACATTCTCAACAAAATTCTAGTCAATAGAATCCAGCATCATATCAAAAAAAAAAATAATACACCATGACCAAGTATGATTCATACCAGGTATGCAAGAATGGTTCAACATTAGAAAATCAATCAACACAATCCACCACAAAAATAAAAGGAAAGAAAAGAATGACATGATCATCTCAATCGACACAGAAAAGGCATTCAACAAAGTCCAACACCCATTCCTGATAAAAACTCTCAATAAAATAGGTATAGAAGGGAAATTTCTCAACATAATAAAGGGCAGAAAGAACTGAAGAAAAAAAACAAGCCTCAAATTGCAATAGTGAAGGATTCCATGGGGAAAATATTAAATGACGGGGGAAGCATCAAAAGAAGATGGAAGAAATACACAGAGTCATTATACCAAAAAGAATTAGTCGATATTCAACCATTTCAAGAGTTGGCATATAATCAGGAACCAATGGTACTGAGGGAAGAAGTCCAAGCTGCTCTGAAGGCATTGGCGAAAAACAAGGCTCCAAGAATTGATGGAATATCAATTGAGATGTTTCAGCAAACAGATGCAGTGCTGGAGGTGCTCACTCGTCTATGCCATATGGAAGACAGCTTCCTAGCCAACTGACTGGAAGAAATCCATATTTATGCCTATTCCCAAGAAGATGATCCAACTGAATGTGGAAATTATAGAACAATATCTTTAATATCACACGCAAGCAAAATTTTGCCGAAGATCATTCAAAAACGGCTACAGCAGTATATCGACACAGAACTGCCAGAAATTCAGGCTGGTTTCAGAAGAGGATGTGGAACCAGGGATATCATTGCTGATGTCAGGTGGATCCTGGCTGAAAGCAGAGAATACCAGAAGGATGTTTACCTGTGTTTTATTGATTATGCAAAGGCATTTGACTGTATGGATCATAACAAACTATGGACAACACTTCGAAGAATGGGAATTCCAGAACACTTAATTGTGCTCATGAGGAGCCTTTACATAGATCAAGAGGCAGTTGTTTGCACAGAACAAGGGGATACTGATTGGTTTAAAGTCAGGAAAGGTGTGCAGCAGGGTATTCTTTCACCATACCTATTTAATCTGTATGCTGAACAAATAACACGAGAACCTGGCTATATGAAGAAGAGCGGGGCATCAGGGTTGGAGGAAGACTCATTAACAACCTACGTTATGCAGATGACACAACCTTGCTTGCTGAAAGTGAAGAGGACTCGAAGCGCTTACTAATGAAGATCAAAGACCACAGCCTTCAGTATGGATTACACCTCAACATAAAGAAAGCAAAAATCCTCACAACTGGACCAATGAGAAAAGATTGAAGCTGTCAAGGATTTCGTTTTACTTGGATCCACAATCAACAGCCATGGAAGCAGCAGACAAGAAATCAAAAGATGCATTGCATTGGGCAAATCTGCTGCAAAGGACCTCTTCAAAGTGTTGAAGAGCAAAGATGTCACCCTGAAGACTAAGGTGCGCCTGACCCAAGCCATGGTATTTTCAATCCCATCATATGCATGTGAAAGCTGGACAATGAATAAGGAAGACCGAAGAAGAATTGACGCCTTTGAATTGTGGTGTTGGCGAAGAATATTGAATATACCATGGACTGCCAAAAGAACAAACAAATCTGTCTTAGAAGAAGTACAACCAGAATACTCCTTAGAAGCAAGGATGGCGAGACTGTGCCTTACATACTTTGGACATGTTGTCAGGACGGCTCAGTCCCTGGAGAAACACATCATGCTTGGCAGAGTACAGGGTCAGCGGAAAAAAGGAAGACCCTCAACAAGGTGGATTGACACAGTGGCTGCAACAATGAGCTCAAGCATAACAACGATTGTAAGGATGGCGCAGGACCAGGCAGTGTTTCATTCTGTTGTGCATAGTGTCGTTATGAGTCGGAACCGACTTGATGGCAGCTAACAACAACAACAAGGGGCAAAACGATTGTCCAACATCGTTCTCAATGGAGAGAGGCTGAAAATATTCCCCTTGAGAGGAGGAACAAGACAAGGATGCCCTTTAGCACCACTCCTATTTAACATTGTGTTGGAAGTCTTAGCTAAAGCAATAAGGGAAGAAACAGAAATAAAGGCCATCCAAATTGGCAATGAGGTTAAAACTCTCCCTGTTTGTGGATGATATGATACTAAGAAAACCCAAAAGACTTTATCAGAAATCTACTGGAACTAATAGAAAGATTCAGCAGAACAGCAGGATATAAGATCAACATAAAATAATCTGTCAGATTTCTATACAGCAATAAAGAGAACAATGAAAAGGAAATCAGGAAAACAATACCATTTATAATAAAAAAAAATAAAACATTTGGGAATAAATCTAACTTTACAGCTACGGTAGTCAAAACAGCCCGGTACCAGTACAACGACAGATACATTTCACCAGTGGAACAGAATTGAAAATGCAGGTGTAAATTTGTCCACCTATAGTCACCTGATCTTCTACAAGGGCCCAAAGTCCATCAAATGGGGAAAAGACAGTCTTTTTAACAAATGGTGTTGGCAAAATTGGATGTCCATCTGCAAAAAAATGAAACAGGACCTATACCTCATACCATATACAAAAACTAACTCAAAATGGATCAAAGACCTAAACATAAAGCCAAAAACTATGACGTTCATAGAAGAAAAAATAGGATCAATGCTAGAGGCCCTAATACACAGCATTAACAGGATAAAAATCACAACCAACAACACACAAGCTCCAGAGAATAAGCTAGATAACTAGGATCTTCTAAAAATTAAACACTTATGCTCATCAAAAGACTTTACCAAAAGAGTAAAAAAGAGAACCTACAGACTGGAAAAAATTTTTGGCTAATTACAAATCAGGCAAAGGTCTAATCTCTAAAATCTACCAGAAAATCCAGTATCTCTACAACAAAAAGACAAATAATACAACAAAAAAAACGGGCAAAGGATGTGAACAGACACTTCACCAAAGAAGACATCAAGCGGCCAACAGACCCATGAGGAAAGGCTCACAGTCTCTAGCCATCAGAGAAATGCAAATCAAAACCATAATGAGATACTGTCTCACCCCGGCATTACTGACACGAATCAATAAAACAGAAAATATCAAATGTTGGAGAGGCTGCGGGGAGATTGGAACTCTTATGCACTGCTGGTGGGAATGCAAAATGATAAAACCATTGTGGAAAATGGTATGGCACTTCCTTAGAAAGCTAGAAATAGAAATACCGTATGATCCAGCAATCCCACTCCTAGGAATATATCCTAGAGAAATAAGAGTCATCACATGAATAGAAACATGTACACCCATGTTCATTGCAGCATTGTTCACAATAGCAAAAAATGGAAACAACCTAGATGCCCATCAACAGATGAATGGGCAAACAAACTGTGGTAAATACACACAGTGGAGTATCACGCAATGCTAAAGAACAACGATGAATCTGTGAAGCAAACTCCCTGAGGGACTGAATTGCTGAGCTGAGGGCTGTGGGGATCACGATCTCAGGAGGCATCCAGCTCAACTGGCATAACAGAGTTTATAAAGAAAATGTTCCACATCCTACTTTGGTGAGTAGGGTCTGGTCTCATCCCTTCAGGAGTAAGGAAGAATGAAGAAAACTAAAGACAAAAGGGAAAGATTAGTCCAAAGGACTAATGGACCACGTCTACCACCGCCTCCACCAGATTGAGTCCAGTACAACGAGATGGTGCCCAGCTACCACCACTGACTGCTCTGACAGGGATCACAATAGAGGATCCTGGACAGAGCTGGAGAGAAATGTAGAACAAAATTCTAACTCAAAATGAAAGACCAGATTGCTGGCCTAACAGAGACTGGAGAAACCCTGAGAGTATGGGCTCCAGACACCCTCTCAACTCAGTAATGAAGTCACTCCTGAGGTTCACCCTTTAGCCAAAGATTGAACAGGCTCGTGGAACAAAACAAGACTAAAGGGATGCAGCAGCCCTGGGAGAAAGTAAGAGAGAACAGGAAAGTTGGTAATAGAGAACCCAGGGTTGAGAACGGAGAATGTTGACATGCCGCGGGGTTGTTAACTCCAATGTCACACAACAATGTGTGTACTAATTGTTTGATGAGAAACTAGTTTGTTCTGTAAACCTTCATCTAAAGTTCAATTAAAAAAAAGAAAACTTAAAAAAAAAAAAAAAAGAATTAACTTAGGTGATGGGAAGACCAACACACAATACAGGGGAAGTCAGCACAACTGAACTAAACCAAAAGCTAAGAAATTTCCTGAATACAACCAAACACTTTGAGGGACAGAGTAGCAGGGGCAGGGGTCTGGGGACCATGGTTTTGGTGGACATCTAGGTCAACTGGCATAACAAAGGTATTAAAAAAAAATGTTCTTCATCCCATTTTGGTGCGTGGCATCTACGGTCTCAAAAGCTGGTGAACGCCCATCTAAGATACATTATTTGGTCCCAACTCACCTGGAACAAAGGAGAATGAAGAACACCAAAATCACAAGGAAAATTTTAGCCCAAGATACAGAAAGGGCCACATAAACCAGAAACTCCATCAGCCTGAGACCAGAAGAACTAGATGGTGCCTGGCTACCACCAATGACCACCCTGACAGGGACCACAACACAGTGTCCCTGGTGGAGCAGGAGAAATGTGGGGTGCAGAACTCAAATTCTAGTTAAAAAAACAGACTTAATGGTCTGACTGAGACTGGGGGGACCACGGAAGACATGGCCCCCAGGCTCTCTTTTAGCCCAGAACTGAAACTATTCCTGAAGCCAACTCTTCAGATAAAGATTAGAGTACAAGACAGAAAATGATACTCGTGAAGAGACTGCTTCTCAAGTATATATGTGAGACTAAATGGGCAACTCCTGTCTGGAGGTGAGATGAGAAGGCAGAGGTGGACAGGAGCTGGTTGAATGGACTTGGGAAATACACGGTGCAAGGGAGGAGTGTGCTGTCACACTATTGGAAGAGGAACTAGGTTCATATAACAATATGTGTATAAATTTTTGTATAAGAAACAAACTGCCAACTTTCACTTAAAGCACACACACACAAAGAAGAATAGTGTTTCTGTGAACACTTCTGCGCATGCTCTTTGGCTACAAATAGATATCCATCTCTCGGATATATACCTAGGAGTAAAATGGTGAGGTTGCATGGATTAGTTTTAGCGAATATTGCAAAAGGGTTTTCCCATATTGCCCACACTAATGTTCACTCACACCAACAGTGTTGCTCCACGAATTTGTTGGTACTTAGCAGTGTATGTCTTTAACTCGGGCCATTTTAATATATGCATGATAATATCTCATGATGGTTTTAATTGGCATCTTCCTGATCCCTTGTAAACTTGTGCATCTTTTCACATGTGTATTGTCTATTTAGATATCATCTTTTTTTCTTTGACATGTCATTTTCAATCTCAAAACATATTTCCTTTCAGTTACCTGTCTTTTTCATGAATTTGTGAAAGTTCTTTATGTATTTTAGGCATGAGTCCTTTGTTGGACTTACACTGAGAGGGCCCCGAACAATACAGAATGGATCCTTCCCACAAAGGGCTCTGGGAAAGAACCAGAGTACCTTACGGAGCTGTAACCTGGGCCAGGAAAAAACACACCAAACACCTGAGTTAGTGGAAATGTCAATTGAAACCCATTAACTAGTATAAAAACAACCCTATTAATCAGTTTAGACTCTGCTGCACACAGGCACATTGGTCTCCCAACACAGCAGCATTCGATAATGCGGTGTATAAACACCCAATCCTCATTATTGCGCATCGACCTCTACTTGGGTAACTCTTGGTGCTTTGCTGTCTTGAGATTACTGCAGCTGATTTCTGCATGTAAATTCCCTAATAAAGCCTTGTCTGATTAACTTGGCATTTACTGCCTTATTATTATTATTATTTTTGGAATCCAACCTGTGTCCGTCAGAACCACTCCTGCCACTGGTCAAGTGGGGTGCAACACACACAGCCACACATAATTTTGAAATGTCAAGGGTAGAAGAATAGTACATTTGCCCATATATTTACCAGTTCCATTGTTCTTTCTTCATTCCTGTTGCAGATTTCTTTCTGTTATTTATTTGAATGATTTCTTCCAGCAGTTCTTTTAAGGCAGGTCTGCTGGTGACAATTCTCTTAGACTTTTCCTTCATCTTTAATCTTAATTTGTATATTTTTTAATAAAATGTTACAGAAGGTTAGAATTATTTATTTTCAGAGAAATTTCTGCCTAGCCTCTGATAATCTGTTAATTTGCAGACTTTGTAAGGCTTTATCTACCTCTGAACCAACCTCACACCAGGCATAGCCCTCCAGCAGACCTAGTGAGAAGCCTGAGCTGTGTGCTAGTGGTTAGTGGTTTACCTCCTTGACTGATCTTTGAGCTCCAATTTTTAATCTCCTCAGTTCTGTGAGAATGTTGAAAACTCCATTCTGCTATTTAATGGATTCCTGCGTGTCTTTTCGGCTTTTAAGGCAGTTGACTACTGTGTTAAAAGGAGCCCCACTGAGTGTCCTGATCATATCTTTGACCCTTTTTCCATCTGGGATCTTTGTCCCACAAGTCCTGCTGCCTCAACAAGAAATTGTATTTTTCCTCCCAGCTTTGTATAATTTCCAAAACCTGCCAGTTTCTTTTATTTCAGCAGTGTCCGAATTTTCAGCCTCCCTCAGCACCAAGAATCATCAAATACTTCAAGGGCAAAAGTAGGTAGAAAGTCTGTGCTCTTTCTGAAACTCTCTCCTCTCTGAGATCTTGGCTTCACCTATTCTTCCTACACCATCATGTCTCCTATGTGGTTAAGAGCTATGGCTGCTAATCAAAAGATTGGCAGTTCGAATCCACCAGGTGTTCCTTGTAAACACTATGGGGCAATTCTACTCTGTCCTATAGGTTGCTATGAGTTGGAATCAACTCGACAGCAGTGGGTTTGGGTTTTTTTTGGCTACGTGCGGAGGAGGGGTTACTTGGCTTTTCTAAGTATTTTCAATAGGAGTATTGTTCGCTGGTTTTTGAAATTGATTCCATCACTGGCAGAAGGGGCAGATGAAGTAAACATTTTTACTTTTAAAATGTTAATACATTCAAAACACGTCTCTATCAAATTGCTTCTGATATTTTCTATTTGATAAACTAATAGAGGATGTTGGCTAAGAACTTTTAGTTTGGATTTCCTACATATTTCACTGGCGCCATTAATAATTACTGATTTAAAATTCCAAATTTCATTAAAAGTTGGACAAATCTAAGTTTGAATCTTATTTCTATCATTTCTTTGCTTACTAGTTACGTGATTTTAGAAAACTTACTTATGTTTTCACAACCTAGTTTCCTTATCTGTTAAATAAACATAAAAAGACATAAACTCATAGATTTGTTTTAAGGATTAAATGAAATCATATATGAAATTACCTAGTCAATGCCTGGACCATATTAACCAGTCAAGAAGTGCTGTTTCCTTTCTTTTCATTATCCTACCCTCCAATAATGATATAAAATGAAAATGAGATAATAAAATAATACATAATAAGACCTAAAAACTAAACCCATTGCGTTGAGTCAATTCCGACTCACAGCGACCCTATAGAAAAGAGTAGAACTGCCCACAGAGTTTCCAAGGAGCACCCAATGGATTCAAACTGCCGACCTTTTGGTTAGCAGCTGTAGCTCTTAACCACTACACAACCAGGATTTCCAAATAATAGGAAAGTAGTCAAAAAATAAGGAAACTGGAGAATTCCATGTGAATAATTGAGATTTGGCAATGTTAAATGCCAATATGATCATGAAATTTAGTTACTTAGTTACTTATTCCTATTTATATAGTTTAATTACTTATTCCTATTTATATAAAGTTGTTAGAATGGAATGAAGGGGAAGGTAGTTTAAAGACAAGGGAAAGTCAACTGTATGTACCTTACTGCCATCAGGCATATACAAAAACCAAACCCATTGGTGTCAAGTGGATCCTGACTCATGGTGACCCTAAGTGTTAAGAGTAGCACTGCTTCACAGAGTTTTCTTGGCTATAATCTTTATGGAAACAGATCACCAGATCTTTTCTACTATGACAGTGCTGGGTGGGTTAATAGTCAAGCTCAAACCATTTGCATGACCCAGAGACCTCATTAGGTATATAGTAACCTTTGCCATCCAGTCAATCCTGATTCATAGCAACACTTTAGGACAAAGTAGAACTTCCCCAAAGGGTTTCGTAGGTTGTGATGTTTATGGAAGCAGGCTGTCACATCTTTCTCCCATGGAGCAGCTGGTGGGTTTGAACTATCAACCTTATGGTTATCAGCTGGTTGCTTAATCACTGCACCACCAGGGCTCTTCAGGGATATATCCACTGCTGTGGGGTCGATTCCGACTCATAGCAACCCTATAGGACAGAGAAGAACTGACCCATAAGGTTTCCAAGGAGCAGCTGGTGGATTCTACCTGCTGACCTTTTGGTTAGCAGCCGAATGCTCCACCACTGCACCACCAGGGCTCCACCTTTAGGCATATAGCAGGGCCCTAAATATATATTTTAAAGGAATAAAGTTGTGAATCAATTATTCATTACTCTCATGAAAGAGATTATATTGCCCACTTTTTATAAAGTCATTAGCTGTTTCTAATGAATGATATCCATTTTGTGAATCTTCTTTGACTGGCAAGATATTTATAATAACTTATTTGCTATCTCTGAACTATTTAGCTGAATTTATGCAATTTTCTCCATCAACCCCCCACCACTGTCTCCACTAATCAGCAACATAGGGAACATGCTACCACACAAGCCCTAGCTCCTCTGCTCCTCTTCCCTCCTGGTTGTTGTTGTTAGTTGCCTTTGAGTTGATTCCAGCTCATGGTGATCCCATATGTGCAGAGTAGAACTGCTTCATAGGGTTTTCAAGGTTGTAATCTTTCAGAAGCAGGTTGCCAGGCCTGTTTTCTGAGGGTGGGTTTGAACCACCAACCTTTCTGTTACTAGATGAGTGTTCAGCTGTTTGAACCACCCAGTGACTCTTCCCTCCTTAAACATAAGAAATTATACATTTTAAAGGTATCAGATGTGAGAATTTTGACGGCCTTTCATTTTCAGCCTATGTCTGGTGAACTCTATTACACCCTAATGTCTATAAAGGAGTCCCATGGAAAAAAAACAGATGTGGTAAAGGCACAGAAAAATGTGAGAAATAAAAGTCGCTTCACCTAGAAAACAATTGTTCATCTAATTTTAGTATCTAAAAGATTTCACTTTAAAAAACCTACTACACATCCAGATTAGACTGACAGAAGAAAAGAAATGGTTTTGAATTAGAGCAAGGGAAAATATTAACATTTAAAACTCTATAACGGTTCACCAAAGAAGATTGAGGGGTGCTATTCTCCAGATTCAGAGAAAGAAGGCAAACAATTTTAAAATACAGACTTTTCTTTTCTGCTCTTAACTATGCGTATGTCTGGTGTTGACCAAACTATTTTTGTAGATTAATACTAGCTTTTTTATTCATCTGCTAGGCTCTGGAAAAGTCAGTAAAAAATACAGATTAATGAAAATACAAAATGATATGAGAAATAAGTAGAGTTGGGGTTAATGGAGATACTAAGAACATCATAGCACAAAGGGGTGGGGGATATTTATAGGCCTAAATTTCAAAAGCCTTCGGCAAAACTGTCTCAGGCCAACTTTCCATGCTGTGGGTTTTTTTTTTTTTTTACTACCTGTTCTTATAAAAAAATGTTTTCAATCAATGCAGATTACCAAATCAGGCATGATTTATATTTATAACTGCAGAGGTGAACCTGTTTCATGGAATGGGTCAAACCAAACATTTTTTAGAGTCATCCAGCCTACTTAATTTGAAAAGTAGTTGACAATGGCATGTTTTTGTGTAAGTTAATGATGTGAGAAATATGCACTGCATCCTGGGTTGTTTCAACATTCAGAATGATTCTCCACCAGCTTAGAATTTCTCATACGTTTCTTTTACTCCTTCCATGACACTTTAATTTAGTTCCACCAAATAATTCAAGTTCAATTATATGCTGGTCAAGTGCCTGAGTTTTTCAAATACAACTCTGAGTCTTAAAGAGTTTCTTCACCACTAGGGATAGTTGAGCAGATGGAGAAACATCATGTCAGTAGAAGCCTGAATGTGTTCCCTACTTGGCCCAGGAAGAAAAGGAAGGCAAAATGGCCTCTGGGCAGTGTTCTACAAACTATAACCTGCCAAGGACCTCAATGTTCAAGTTTACTCTGTCCTTTTTCCTTTCTTCCCTAGCAACTAATTGAGTCAATGATTCCAATATTCTGGCAGAGAAGGCAGTTTCTGAGAGTCTGTAGCTATGTCTGTAATTGTCTCTGGTATAGCTGCTGTTTTATGTAAGGAAGGGAGGAGTATATAAAAGAGAAATGAAAAATTAAAGAAAGCCATAAATTTCTGTCTACTTTGGTTTCTGTCTATATGGCATTATCTTAAAGGAAAGATACTGACTTGCCCTGTGTTTAGAGATGGAGTGAAGCAAAAAGTCCACTGGTTTGGGAACCCAGACAACTGGGTTCTGATCTCAGTGTAGCGAGTAACTACTGTGTATAACCTTGGTACATTGTGGTTTCTGCCTCTTGAAAATGGAAGATGTTAGATCAGCTCATTTCTAAGATCCCTTCTTACTTTTTTGGCTAAGGAGTAGCAAAGCCTGAAGCCCGCAAATTCTAAATATTTTCTGGGCTGCACCTTCCAATGAATCCTTAATTCACATGCATCCTCAAATGTTTGACAGCCTAACACCACTCCAACCACTGGCTGTAGGTTTTGCCGGACAACTCTGAGTGAATATTTAAGCATAACACAAGAATTTGGAAGGGAATAGGGGGAAAGGTTGCCTCTGCCTGCTGTGACCCTTTCATAGCGTAGACAAGAAGGCAAAAGTTGGAAAACAGAATACTGAGTGGGTGCAAATGAAGTGAGAAGAATAAGAAGAGTACCTAAAAGTCATCAACACAATATGGCATTAATAAAATCTTCACATGAAAATTGTTTGAGAAAAGACTACCACTGTATAGCTATGTTTGCATAAGATTAACTCTTGGAGCAAACCAATGTGTGTGCGTGTGTTTTCTCACACAAATCTTTAATATACACACTGGATCACCAATGGAAGAAAAAATATTTCTTGAGGAGACCTTACCTTTTTAGTACAAAAAATACTCACTTTTATGCCTTGGTTCCTAAACTATCAACCTGGCAGGCATCTAGGGAGTACCTCACACTCTGCCAGAAACTGTGAAAGCATTATACATTTAAATTTTCATTTATTGCTCGCAAATATTTTTTATAGTAGCTGCTGTTCCGTGGGAGAAAGGTGTGGCAGTTTACTTCCTTAAAGATTATAGCCTAGGAAACCCTATGGGGACAGTTCTCACTGGCTATATGGTTGCTATGAGCTGGAATCAACTGGATGGCAACAAGTTTGGTTTTTGGTTTGATTTTACAGTAGCTATTAAAAAAAAAAATTTTTTTTTTTTTATTAGGAATTGAAAAATGGAAGCTCAGCAAGGCCAATTAAATTAGAAGCCAGATCTCCTTCACTTTAACTGTCTTTTCACTATTCCATGAAGTCTCTATCAACACAGCAGGAGAATTATCCCCAATATTGACTAATCCTAGACTCTCATGAATCCAAGATTTAAGTTTACCTTACTTACAAGCCAATAAATTAGTCTGTTACTGTTTCATGGATGCCGGTAGAGGAACAAGACTCCCGGATCAGAGACAAAGGAATTTGTTACTCATAGCACGACAAGCAACATGAACATTGGTAGATTTGCCTAGGTGACTGTATTAATTTTAGTGATGTAACAAACTGTCACAAACTCAGCAGCTTACAACAACACCCACTTATGATTTCACCAATCTATAGGTCACAAGTCCAGTAATCAAGGTGCCAGCTGGCCAGGGCTCTTATCTGGAGGCTGGGGGCTGGGGGTGGGTAGAGAATCCAATTCCAGGCTTCTTCAGAATTCAGCTGGCAGAATTCTATTCAAATCCAAGTGTTTGTAGGACTGAAGTCTTCATTTTCTTACTGACTGCTCAGGGGCTGTTCTCAGGTCCTAGAAGTCAACCATATTCAGGACCCTCATTCCTCCTTTTCTGCATCTCCCAGACTTCCTCTACTGCATCAGTTCTTAAGGGCTGAGATGAATCATTGGGCCCATTTAGACAATGCAGAATAATCTGCCTATTTTAAGGTAAAATGTTTAATAGCCTTAATTATCTCAGCAAATTCCTTTTCTCATAAAGGCAACATATTCATGGGCATGTTATTTCATCATATCCAAGGTCCCAGAGATTAGGAGGGAAATTTTCCTGGAGTCATAATTCTTCCTACCACAGTTCCTCTTGCCTCCAAGTCCTATGGGAACAATGAGATACGGTACAAATGGATTCTCGCAGTTTGCATCCCAGTTGAGGGACTCTAAGCTGGGGCAATCTGGTACTTGTACAGCAAACAGTAAGCAAGCCTACTCTTTGTTTAAGTGGAGCTGTTACCTCACCTCTCAATGATATTATCTGTAAAAACACAACCCTGAGAAATGATTAAAGAGTAGTCAGGTAATTGCATTCATATCATAGGCAGCAAGACTTGTAGGAGGCAAGAAACTAATAGAGGACTGTCTCTCCCAACCGACTCCCAAATTTCTCGACGAACTCCAAACAAAACCAACCTTAAATCTCTAAACAAACAGGTCATTCTTAAGCTCAGCAACATGTCTTCTCACAGAATTTCAATAAAGACAGGATGTAAATATAAAATACTTCCATTTACTAACTCAAAATGCTTTACTTACACTTACTTCTAAGGGTAGAGAAACTTCAGGAGATAAATTTTGAATAGCATATGTTCAGAATTTTTGATACAATTTAAAAGCACATATTAAAGAGTGTAGAGAAAAACCTCCAAACTTTGGAAAATATGACCCTTCCTCTGAGTTAAATATTCAGCTGAAAGAGACCTGGAGAAATTTTTGCCATTTGCACTGCTCTGGGGCAGTTTCCACAAACTAAGGCAGAGCATAAAGCCCCAAGGACCACCTACCCAAATGTATTCTTTTTTTTTTTTTTTTATTGCTTGGCTTGTAATCATTATTGTGGTTAGATTTTTTTTAAAGTTAATTTTTGTGCTTTCCAACACAGGCTCGGTTCTGCAGTGGAAAATACATTTATATAATTATGTTTTTGTGTGTGTGCAACTTGCATTTTGGGCTTGCTTCCAGACCACCTGGAACACCTTCACCGGTTCTAGTTATCCAAAAGCCACATGGCGAAAACCAATGGGATGCTTCATAAGATTACTACTGGCAGCGCTTTGAAGTCCCCAAATAAAAATCAGCATTTTTTTTTTTTAACTTTTCCTCTTTTGTTACAAATAGAGTGTACCCTGGTGGTGCAATGGTTAAGCCGCTCGGCTGCTAACCAAAAGGTTGGCGGTTCAAACCCACCAGCCGCTCCTCGGGAGAAAGATGTGGCAGTCTGCTTCGGTAAAGATTTACAGCCTTGGAAACCCTGTGGGAGCAGTTCCACTCTATCCCTTAGGGTCGCTATAAGTCCGAATCCTCTTAACGACAAGAGGTTTGGTTTGTTTTTTTTTCCTACATGCTATTTTTTTTTTTAATATTTTAGGTAATATTTGAAACCTGCAGTATAAAAAATAATAAAAATACTGGTCTTTAACTTTCGGCAGAGGTAAATTTTAAAATGACTCTAACATTCTGAGAAAGCTGCGCCTGTTTTTCTAACCCGGACACTGGAGTCTACAAAGTACAGACCACACCCTCAGAGCCTACCTCGGGTTTATAGAAGGCCTAGTGTGTGGTCAAGACCTCTAGACTCACAGTAAAAAGTTCATACCAGGCCTGGGCTCATTAACACTGATGGCTTGTTGTAATTAAGTTGAAACCCTCAGATGGCTAAGGTTCCAGGCAATCAGTCCTCCAAGCACACACCACCGGGATAAGGGCATCTAAGCTCCACAAATTTTTCCAATTCTCAAGGATTCTGCTTTTTAAATAAATATTAATGCTCCAGTTCCTATGCTATGGAAAGAGTAAGGAAAAGCTTAGGAATCGAGCCTGCAAATTTCATGGTTAGAGAGAACTGACTACCTGACCGGCAGGCAGAGAAGGCCAAAGGCACACCAAACCACACAGCAAAAGCTCAGTTTGCCAAAACTGTGGCTGAGCTGAAGTGGATTTGGCCTTAAATATATTAATTCCAGGCACCTGGTGGTCTGAAAGAGCAAAGGCAAAGTAAGCAAAATAATGGGCATAAGAAGAAGCTTTGTTCCCTCTTCCTCTATCCCCCCACCCCGCCCCGCCCTTTTTTTTTTGATGGCCCCCTTCTCACATGTGCCTCTGCTTTTCCCACACAGAAGTCTAAGGACAAGAGAGGGCAGCAGGTGACATCGTGGCTGTGCGATGCTGCCACTCTGGGCACAGAGGATTTGTCTGGCCAAGGCATTTTAAAGTCCCCTGCATTCTCCAGCCACAGGAGTAAGACACTTGTCCTTCTAGATGAAAGGGCTAATCTCCTTCCACTTTCCTGATTTCTAAAGTGCAACTATGCACTTTTGAAAGCAAGCCTTGAAGCTTACATAAACTGACCAGCAACTTCTAGACAGTAAGTCTGAGCTATCCACTTCATCACTACTTGGTCCTAGCTCTTTGGTAATGTTGAGCTTGACTCCATTTGGTCTTTCCCAGTTAACTTTATGCAAAGGAAAGATAAGAAGAACAAAACAAACTTCAAATCAAATGCCAGGTATCCATCATACTTTCATATTGTTGCCTTATTTAAATAAATATGTGTATGTTTTATTTGTTAAGCAGTTTTTCTTCTAGATAATTGCTTCTAAGAAAAAAGAGCTCCCTCTAGCTACCACTTCAAAATAACACATTCTGCTAACGAGCAAACTTAGCTTAAATGTGAGCTTATGTTTGTGTAGCAGTAAAACTGTATTCTGAAAATGAATGACAAGACTTCTGCAGAGTTATTAAACTTCTAATTCATTGGAATTTTTTTCTGCTTTATTTTAATTTTATCCTGGTGGCAGGAAAAACATTTCTGAGGAAGACAGCTAATGAGGGATTGCCAACGGTAGGAGGAATTCACTTTCAAAGCAACTGGAAACGTGCGATATTATTTAAGGTAACGCTCTTCTTTATATACTTTATGAATATTGGGGGGAGAACCAAGATTCAAAAATAGTTATATTTTTAATCTCAAATCGTGTAAAAATTAAGCATAAAATGCCTGTTGATGGTGAAGTATTTTGTGTTTGTGTGAGTTCATCTAAAAAGTCAAAGTTAGAAAATATTTACACCTCATGCTTCTATTTAGAACTGTCTTGTGCTGCTGTTTTACTAAAAGTTACACTTCCTCACATAACTGCTTTTGATATGTCCACCTTTAGCTGTTAAAAGAAACGTGAAGCATATAAACAATAAATACACATCTAAATTATTTCAAAGTATGTTTTAACTGTGCCAAAATAAGTAAAAAAAAAAAAATTCTTTGTCAAGGGCTTAAGTCAGATGGGGATAGGCACCTCCCAAATGAACCAGCAGCCATCTTCCACACAGCTGGGTAATGGCTGTCTCCTCATTACTGCTGCCAGACAGTCGACTAAAAGCTGGGTAGGGAAAGCAGGACTGAAACAGGGAGCTTGAGAGGCGTGGTATATAGAATAAACCAAAATTATGATAGAATGCCATACTCATAATGACAAAGATAAAAAGTTATCTAAGGGCAAAAGTTAATTTTAATGTTCCTAAAATTAAATAAATTTATTGTAACAATTACTAGAATCTGATAACAATTGAAACCTTGAAAGGAAAACTTTTTTTTTTTTTTTTATTTTAAAGAGGGCGTTAAGAGCTCGGCTGCTAACCAAAAGGTCAGTAGTTCGAATGCACCAGCTACTCCTAGGAAGCCCTATGGGGCAGTTCTGCTCTGTCATATAGGGTCATTATAAGTCAGAATCGACTTGATGGCAGCAGAGTTTTGTTTTATTTTTTTTTTACATAGCTCAAACTTAGAGTTGTTCTGGGAGAATTTAAAGACTACCCAGCAACCCCAAGTTCTCAGCTCTCCTGCTGGAGAAACCCACTGGCATTTCTTCACCCAGAGCTCTGTAAAGCTTTACCAGTTTAATTTTGCATGCACATACCTTGCACGTGGGAATGATTGTGGCACTCCCTGAAGCACAGCGGTTTTGAGATGATACACACCTCTCACTCTCACCGCACTGAGCAAAGATTTCTATCTCTGCATCAGTGTCCTTCTGAACGGCAACACAGTACTTCTTACCATGATGTCCAACATTTCATGGGTACTTCAGATTTCCAAAGCCAATTGGACATTATCTGTGTGCTGTCATAAAACTAGTTGTGTGTGATTTCATTAGAATATTAGGTATTCCAAGCCTTTCTTCAGTTTTTATATACAACAAACATGTAACAGCAATTTCAGAGATTATTCCCACTCTCATTAACTCTTCAGGTGAAAAGCTGAAAGTACCACTACTTCCTTTTCTTACTCCTCAACTGTTAAATCCCGTATACCTGAGGCTGAATCCAGACATTTACCTGTGTGTACCATGAATCTGTAAATTCAAGTTCTGTTTTCCACTGATAGATTTAAAGGGAAACCAGTTACATAACATAGGGAAATTAAAAAAAAAATTCTTTTTGATGTCTTTTTTAAGAAAAATATTCCTACTTTTTCAAAAGAAAAAAAAAAAAAAAAAAAGCCAAAGAAGTCACCAGAGGGGAAACAAGTTTGGATTTTCCATAAAAAAATGTATTTCCAGTTTTTCCCTCCAGAGCTTTTACTTATACATAGCTTTGTTAACATTATGGAGTTGCTTCTCTGTGCTTTCCTCTTCCATGGTATTGATCTGCATGAGCAGTTTCTGAAATCTAACAGCAACCGAAGTGGTTTGTAGCATCTTAGTTTCTGAATTCAACTTAGAAATCTTTATAGTGTAAAAAGATTTTTCATTTTTACATTAGAATGTGACCTGTAATCTTTGCATTATTGCCTAACACTTACTGTAATGCTTACTGAAAACTGGACTGTTTAATCAACTAATAATTATTAAGCACCCATGATATGCAGATGACACAAGCTTGCCTGCTGAAAGCGAAGTGGACTTGAAGCACTTACTGATGAAGATCAAAGACTACAGCCTTCAGTATGGATTACACCTCAACATAAAGAAAACAAAAATCCTCACAACTGGACCAATAAGTAATATCATGATAAATGGAGAAAAGATTGAAGTTGTGAAGCATTTCATTTCATTTGGGTCCACAATCAATGCCCTTGGAAACAGCAATCAAGAAATCAAACTACACATTGCGTTTGGCAAAATTGCAAAAGACCTCTTTAAAGTATTAAAAAGCAAAGATGTCACTTTGAGGCCTTAGGTGTGCCTAACCCAAGCCATGGTATTTCAATTGCTTCATCTGTGTGGGAAAGCCGGACAATGCATAAGAAAGATGGAAGAACTGATGCTTTTGAATTATGGTGTTGGTGAAGAATATTGAATAAACCCTGGACTGCCAGAAAAACAAACAAATCTGTCTTGGAAGAAGTACAGCCAGAATGCTCCTTAGAAGGGAGGATGTTGAAACTCAGGTATTTTGGGCATGTTATCAGGAAGGATCAGTCCCTGGAGAAGGACATCATGCTTGGTAAAATAGAGAGGGTCAGTGAAAAAGAGGAAGATCCTCAATGAGATAGATTGACAGTGGCTGCAACAATGGGCTCAAACATAGCAACAATTGTGAGGATAGTGCAGGAGCAGGCAGTGTTTTGCTGTATTGTACATAAGGTCACTATGAGTGGGACCAACTTGATGGCACTTAACAACATCAACAACACTGACCTAAAGTTCGGTTTTTTGAACCCGCCCAGTGGTACTTTGGAAGAAGGGCCTGGCACTTTTCTTCCGTAAAGATTACAGCCAAGAAAACCCTATGGAGCAGTTTTACTCTATAATACATGGGGTCGCCATGAGTGGGAATCAACTTGATGGCAGTGGGTTTGGTTTTGGTGTGCTAGAATCTGTATTAGGTGCTGAGATATAGCAGTGTCTTGCATGATGGAGTTTCAAGGTTAATGTTTGAGATAAATAAAACTATATAAATAATTACACTTTACAATAGTAATACATTATAATAATGGAAGGATGCATGAAAAATGCTAGGAGGATAGTGAATACATACTTAGTATAATTCGAGGGCTTAGGGAAGCGTTCCTAGAGAGAGTGACCTTTGTATGGAACATTCGTGTTGATTTCTGATCAAACATTCAATATTTATTACATAAGATTTTCCCTTACCCTTTGAATTCTGTTGGCAGGGAAACTATTTTTAATTTGGTCGTGGTTACCAACAGTAGGCAGATACAATTACATGGAATTTTCTATTGTATTGTGGAAAAGACAACACTTTTTGCTTTTCTATTTATTTGTGTTTGCATCCAGAAAACAGGATAATTCTAACTCCTTTAAATTCACAGCCCTAGGAACTGAAACTGACTCAGAACCACAGGGTCCTGCTCTCTGTCTGGAATCAGGATAGTCATTCATAAACCCTCACGAGGGGTTAATTTCTTAATCTGTCACCTTCTAACAGATTGTTGGAGAAGAAACACCCAGATTCTTAATCTTTTGGGGTGACCCTTGGAGATTCTGAGAAACTACACACTCCTCACTCAAAAAAATTCACAATAGCAAACTGAATCCAAGCTTACACAGCAATCGTTGGAAGGCAAAAGTATGTCTAGATCAAGAATTCTCCACAACTTTTCTAGCCATCCTCAAATTGGTGAGGACAACTCTCCTTTTCATCATTTAGCAAATTTTGTACTGTAAACTTTTCAAAAAAAATCACATGTTCATATTTGGTATTTGAGTTAAAAGCTACTTTAAAGTAAAACTATATTTGACACAGAAGGCACTCAATTTGAGATTCTCTCCTACTTTGTCTTCCAGCTAAATCCAACTTAATGGCTTTTTGAATATGACAGTAAAATCCATAGTTCATAGGGTGGATTTAGGTTTTGAATTTCAACTTATTTTTAATCAGTCAAGTGTCTTTTGAGCATCCACACTAAAGTAACCTGAATATCCAATCTATCTTTGGGATTTGGAAAAAATTAGATATTTAAATGGTACTGCAGCAAGAAAACTAGATTTGGAATGTTTGAAAATTAATTTATTTCTCTTTAAATTTTCTTTATTTTGTACTTTTTAAATATATATTTATGTTAATAAACATAATGATTTTGCTTGTATAATTTAAAGATTATCTCCCACCCATGTCTGTTGCCAGTTGCTGTTGAGTCCGTTCTGACTCACGGCAACACCATATGTATCAGAGTAGAACTATGCTCCGTGGGCTCTAATGGAGCTAATTTTTTGGAAGCCGAACATCAGGGCTTTCTTTCGAGGAGCCTCTGGGTGGGCTCAAACCATCAACCTTTAATTTAGCAGCCAAGCATGTTAACTGTTATACCACCCAGGGATGAAAAAATAAAGCTAACCAAATTCCATCATGGCATGAATAGAAAGCTATATTAAATTAAGGACAATTGGACATTTTTCATAGGTATTTTTATTAAAGTTTACAAATCTACTGCAAAGCTAATTTATTAGTATCATCATCATCACCACCACCATCATCATTATTAGTTTGCAATGGACTCTACTAATATGGAAAATTTGGCCAATTGTGAAATTTCTCACTCTAACAAAGATACATTGCCTTTTTGCCTAAAGAAAAAAAAAATATATATATATGTATATATATAAAAAAAACATTACCCTTTCATGAATGGAAGAGGGAGCCCAGAGACAATATAATTTTATAAGCATGGGAGTGAGAAAGGAGAGGGAAAAAAGAGGGGGTAGGTCACAGTAGAAAAAGCCAGGGGTGTGGCACTTCCATGTGTCCTTTTCCAAGTGAAGCAGACAGCAAGCAACTAAGCTATCCCAATCAACATGAGAAATTTATATGTGGTTATTGAGCCATAGAGACAGCACACTATGTGAGTGGCTACCTTGAAATGCAAACACTGAAACCCAGAACACAAGGTATATCATTAGCCTACTCCCTGACACATTTTAATGTGATCAATTTTAGTGATTATATTAAAGAGTTAAACTTTAAAATTAATTGTAATAAACTCTAGCAGGGCACTGAGTTTAGACTATGAAGGTTTCTTTGTGAGAAAACCAATAATATTTCCCTAGCCTGGTTCAATATCTCAATCTCCTTTTTTTTTTTTATTAGTTACCTATTCAGTCTGCTCTGATCAATTATCAGATCGATAAAAAATCTCAGAAAGTTCTAACAAATATTCATTTCTAAAGGGAGAGAACTCCACCCTAAGAGACAGTTGCTATTGAAAACACCCGAAGTGATAGAATTTTTCAAAATAACTGGCCTGTCTTCACCCTGGTGGCGTAGGGGTTAAGTACTGCCGCTGCTAACCAAGAGGTAGGCAGTTTGAATCTGCCAGGTGCTCCTTGGAAGCTCTATGGGGCAGTTCTACCCTGTCCTATAGGGTTGCTATGAGTTGGAATCGACTCAATGGCTATGGGTTTTTTGTGTTTTTTTTCTGTCTTCATCAAAAATGTCAAGGTCAAGAAAAACAACAACAACAATAAAAATTCCGAACTTTTCCAGATTAAAGGTGATTAGAAAGAGAGGACATGACCAAGTGGAATTTATCCCAGGAATGCAAGGGTGTATCAACATTTGAAAATCAATCAATTCAATTTACTTCATCACATTAAAAAAGAAAACCCATACAGTTATTTCAATAGATGCATAAAAAGTATTTTAAAAATTCATGTCTATTTATGATAAAAAAAAAAAACTGCCAACTAACTGAAGGTATTTTCCCCAACTTTTGCTAAAGACCATCCACAAAAATCCTATAGCTAATATCATACTTAATGATAAAAATGCAGTGCTTTCATGTAAGACCAAAAACAAAATAAGGATATTAACTATTATCATTTCTAAACATCATTATACTAGGGGTCTTAGCCAGTACAATAAGGAACAAAAAATTAATTTAAACATCATACAAATTGCAAAGAAAGTGTCTCTTTATTCACGGGTTACATGATTGACTATGTAGAAAATTCCAAACCATCTATGAAAGAGTTAATAGAACTAATAAACCCACTATAGCTAACAATTTTACAAGGTCACGAGATACAAAGTCACTGTACTACAATCAATTTATTTCTATATACTACAAATAAAAAATTGGAACTTTATATAAAAATAAGACCAAAAAACACCAAACCCATTGCTATCGATTCCGACTCATACAATACATTATAATACCATAAAAATATGAAATGCTTAAGGTAAATATAACGAAATGTGTGCAATGTTTATAATACTGAAAACCACAAAAGAACACCTAAGGGTGAGATATATTCATAGATTAGCAAAAAAAAAAAAACACATGAAACGGTGCTTACAATCATTAGCCAGTAAAAAAAATCAAAATTAAAACCACAATGAGACATTGCCACACACCTACTATATTGGCTACGATTTAAAAACAATCGGCAATAGAAAATGCTGGCATGGATGTGGAGCAACAGCAATGCTCATACATAACTAGCGTCAACGCAAGATGGTACAACTATTTTGAGGAATCTTTGACAGTTTCTTACAATCATATATTGACCATATGGTCCAGAAATCCCACGTCTAAATATTTACCAAGAAGAAATAAAAACACATATCTACCCAAAGCCCACTATGTGAAAATTTATAGCATCTTTATTCATAATAAACAAAAAAAATGGAAACAACCTAAATGTTCATCAATTTGGTGAATGGATAAACCAGTTGTCATATATCTATACAAGGGAATACTACTCAGCAATTAAAATATGAACTATTGATGCTTGTAACAGTATGGCTGAATCACAAAAGCATTGAGCTAAATGAAGGAAGCCAGACACAAAACTACATAACACATGAGTCAATTAATATGAAATTCTGGAAAGTAGAAAAATACAGGGAAAGAAATCGAATGGTTGTCAGGGGCTGGAGTTGATGAAGAGGATTACATACAAAATGTGATGAGGAAAATCCTGATGTGCTGGAACTATTTTATATCTTGATTTTGGTGGTTGTTAAATAGCTGTATACATTTGTCAAAACTGGACACCTAAATTGGGTGAATTTTCTTTTATGTAAATTATACCTCAAAAAAAGGCACTTTAAAATAAAAGGCATGGCAGCTAAGGCAAATAACGATAAATCTTTAATGGAAAAAGAAAGAAAAAACAAAGCAAAAAAACCCAACCTGTAGATGACATTTTTAAGACAACTGACAAAATATGAATATGCTCTGTTGGTTAGAAAATATTGTTGTATTAATATTAAAGCTCCTGATATTGATTACTTTATTGTGATCATGTAAGAAAATGTCCTTGTTCTCAGGAAATATGAACTAAAGTATTTATTGTTAAAGGGAGATGGTATTTCTAACTTATTTTTAAATTGTTCAGAAAAATGCATGTTGTGTTTGTGTGCATATATATACATAAATGTGTGTCTATGTATATGTATACATACACACGTGTGTATGTATACATATACATGCTTGTATACACATATTTGTATACATACACCTATATGTATGTCTTTAGGTATACATATGTACATAAATATGTATCTATGTATATGATACATACAAACATGCATATATACACATATGTAAGATAGAGGAAAGAGAAGATTAAAAGAGGAGAGAGGAGAGAGTTGAGGGGACAAATGATAAAACAACTGGGACAAAATATAAACAGTGAATTGGGTAAATCGCATACTGGATTTTCTTATATTATTATTACAACTATTCAGTATGTTTTAAGTAGAAAGATGGAATAGTTTTTAAAAGAAATTAAATCTTGAGTGTCTGGGAAAAGAAAAAACACTAACGTTCATAGAACATTTGATTTTTTTTTACATCAAGATCCAAATGAATCTATAGAAAAGGTTTAAGTCTTAAAAGGGATATAACTATTGTTTTTGTTACTGTTGAGTCAATTCAGACTATATAACACTCCAAAATTTATATATATGTTATTTAATATGTAATATATATAAATATATACATTATATATGTATATGAAATGGAAAAAAATTAAAATTGGTGCAGTGTAAAATTGCATCAAGAAACATCAAATTCCTAGGAATTAAAAAATTAAGTTAAATAATACAAAAATAAATGGAGGGATATAAGATAATTACGGATTAGAAGACTCAGTATTGTAAAAACACAACAACAAAAAAAAACTGTCTGCCAACTCACCACTATATTAATACATAAATTTTAAAGGTGTTCCAAGAACTTTCAATAATGTTTGTGTTTTGTTGTTGTTGTTGTTGTTTTTGGAGGGGTAGAGGAATAGATTCTGGAAAATATAGAAGACAGACTAACAATCTTGTACAAGAAAAACAAAATTGAAAACTTACATTATCACTTACAGCAAGATTTACTATTTCTGCATTAATGAAAACAATATGGACTTGGAAAAGGATGCACTAATAGATCAGCGGACCAAAAGTAGAGTTCATATATCAACTCATCTATCTCTATCTATCATCTATCTATCTATCTATCTATCTATCTATCTATCTATCTATCTATCTATCTATCTATCTATCTATCTATCTATCTATCTATCTATCTATCTATCTATCTATCTATCTATCTATCTATCTATCTATCTATCTATCTATCTATCTATCTATCTATCTATCTATCTATCTATCTATCTATCTATCTATCTATCTATCTATCTATCTACCTACCTACCTACCTACCTACCTACCTACCTACCTACCTACCTACCTACCTATCTATCTATCATTTATCTATCTATCTACTCATCCATCGACTTTATTTATGTAAAATGGATAGTTGTATAATAGTGGAATATTATTATAGCAGTGAAAATGAACGATCTGTAAGTACACGGAAAATAAGCTGATGCTCACAAACATAACGAAGAACAAAAGAAGACAGAAAAGAAGATATACCATAAGATAATTTATTTATTTTTAAGCAGAACTAATCTCTGCTGGTAAAACTGTAAAACGTGAATACTCAAGTGACCGGTCGTGACTGGGAGGGAGCATTAAAGGTCTTTGGGGTGCTGAAACTAATTAGTATAAGAAAGGCCAGGATGCCTTTTACCTAATTCACAAAGTCTTTACATTTTGCCCTAATTGCTTTATCGTTCTTGTCCTCTCCCCATTCCTTGCCCTCTTCCCTCTCTATTATATGTGTGGGTGTGTGTGCATACATAGACACATATTTATGTATATATACATACATGCATACATAAAAAAAAAAACCTTTATATATACTGGGTTTTCTATGGGTATGTATATTTTATTAAAATGTATCAAGCATTAAACTCATGATAAATGTATCTGTAAGCCCGCTGTGTTGCTTTTGTTGGGGGTTGTTAAGTTGATTCCAACTCATAGAGACCCCATGTGACAGAGTAGAACTGCCCATGCTTCAGTAAATTTTAGGTTAAAAAATATTCTTTAGAAAAATATGATAAAATTAGAAAGAATTAAATTATGTTCTTATTTTTTCTTGGACTAAGTTTGGGGACGAGAGTGTGGCTGGTAGAGGAAAAGAAGAGGTGAAATAAAATTTATTAGCATTTTTGTATTTATCTTAAATGAAAATACAGTGTAAAGTAGCCTAAAGTTTAGTAGTAGTTGAGTGCCTATACTACCATGGAAAAGTGGTCAAAATTAGCTGCAGAAATATTTTCAAGGGATGCCTTTGATATTCTCCATTGTAATGTACAGGCCAAACCTTAGAGGAGCCTTTGAAGGCCACCAGAAATTTGGGCTCACTGCTGGAATACTTAACTTCTATGACCTTTACTGAAGGCTTGCCAGGAACTCCGCAGAACACTGCGTCGTTTCCTGAAAGAAGCTGTCACATGGGATTAGAAATTCAGTCAGAAATTTGACTTTTCCCTACAGGTTCTGGTGTGACAATTAGAGAATTTTTAAAAAATAAAAGGTCTGACTTTCTGCTGCTGGTAACGGAGTGAAAATCTAAAAGAGATGTTCTATGCATGTCAGATACACATGTATATGGTTACAATAACCTTACCTGTCACTCAATTTCCTCTGAGACATTTCACAATGCTTGGTTTGCCCTCAGCCTATTTCTAGCCATCTTACTAATCTAACTTCTTGTATGGAGTTTACTTCATTGATTCCCCACCAGTTTTTTCAAATTCTCACCCTCACCAAAAGAAATTACTATTGGCATTTTCACTGGGATTAAATTAAACATATAGATTAATTTTAAGATAGATTTAAAGCTTTACTTGATATGCTGTTTTCTAATTTCTTTTCTTTTCAAAACACAGAATTTAAGTCATAGAAAATTCTAGCTGTTGGTAAAGAACTTCATTTTATCTTGAATTGTCCTTATTGTGAGTTGCCATCAAATCGATTCCCACTCAAAGCAACCCCTCGTGTGTCAGAGTAGAACTGTGCTCCATGGTGTTTTCAAGGCTGTGACCTTCTGGAAGCAGAACTCCAGGTCTGTCTTCCGAGGCATCTCTGGATGCGTTCAAACAGCAAACCTTTTGGCTAGTAGTCCAGCACTTTACCATTTGCACCACCCAGGGAGCCCTTTAGCTTGAACAACCAAAACCTTGTTGCTGTTGAGTCAATTTCAACTCATAGGGACCCTATAGGACAGAGTAGAACTGACCCATAGCTTTCCAAAGCTGTAAATCTTTATGGAAGAGACTTCCACATCTTTCTGCCATGAAGCGGCTGGTGGATTTGAATCACTGAACTTTTGGTTAGCAGCCACTACACTACCAGGGTTCCTTTATTTTGAATAGAAACTCTAATAAGGAACAGAATATATTGATTTCACTTCACCAAGAGACTTTGAAATTACATTCAAAAATATACTTAATGTTTGCTGGATTTGAATTAAAAATAATGCTTTTATCTCATACATTTACAATATGAAATGAAAGGAAGTGTAAGTTGCATTCATCTATTAATTCTTAAAGTGAGGAACTAATCTTTAATACATTTTGTCTTTGTCATTTATTAAAGACAACATTAAATAAATCATAATAGTCCTATTATGTGTCTTTATATGAGTGCACAGTAATTACTGGATTTTTGTTCTAAAAGTATCAGCTAACAGAGGAGCAGAGGTGCATGACTCTTGTGCCCTTCGAATGTCTCTTAATGGATGTTAAGGAAAAAAAAACAAAACACTTCCTTGTGAACAGAGAAGCTTTTGGCTTCTAATGGAAATAAATCACATTGAATATGCAAACTTCCTGTGCAATAGATTTTATTGGTGTTCTTACTATTTATCACACAGTATCATTTTTTTTATCGTTGAGGTATTTATGAGTAATAAAATAATAATTCTTATGATAAATAAGGAATTTATTTCACTTGATTATTAATTACAGAAACTAACCTTGAGTCTCTGGATGCTCTGCTGAGTTGCTCAGATTGAGAAGTACAAAGTGAGACCCTGCTGTGTGGGTAAACTGATGACTCACTTTTAATATCAGGTTGAGCCAGGAACTCAGACTCTGCCAAGTTAACTCCACAGGGAGTCCCACTTCAACCCACTCACATTTCCTAATAACAGCACTCTATTTCAACAGTGCTGAAATAAACTCTGCTTCACTTTGGCATTTTGATTTGTACATGAAGGTAGTACAGAAAATAATGAATTGCAGTAGGGTCCCAGGATAAAGTTTTAAAGAAACAAGATAAAAGGACACCTATGTTATGACAATGGCATACAATCACATCCTATTAGAAATTAGAAAAGATTCATTTGTCATATCCTTTTGCCCCCATTTTAGTTACAAAATGATTCAACCTGCAATACCACAAAGATAATGATGCTGTTATTCGTATTATGAAGATGATGGTACGGGGGAGGGGCATTTATAAATTCACGCTTGTAAAAACAGGAGTTTGAAAGAGGTTTAATTTATAAACCTGGGGCCAAAGAAGTTTCATGTGATGTAGGCCATGCATTTCTGTGTTTTGACGTTGGGATTTAAGCTATCACACTGGTTAGGATTTTTATGACCCCTTTCGACATGTTTATTTGAAATCTCTCTGGCTTTATTTGGTGAACTTTAGACATGCAAAAGCACCCTGAGGGCACACACTCACCTCTGGCAGATTTGTTTCCCATTTTTCCCTTTTTAGAACCCTCCTGCTCCAACACGATAGCCAGCCACACAGATCAAAAGCCTCATGTTTATTGTCCTGGCCACATGATGGAAAATATATCTCTGGTTAAGCACTGCTTTAGGTTTCCTGCCTGAGAAGACAAAATACTTTCTGTTCAGACACAAAGATTGTCCTTAAAAGAGGCTTGTGTTTGCCTGTGAAGTGGCACTGGTCCGTTGATGGCAAATCCAGCATTTTGAAATGTTAACAAATCACTGCTTTGGTTTTGTTTCTTTAATGTTCACTTCCCTCGCCTCTTCGCAACAGCACTGGGAGCCTTTGTAATAGCCTAACTAGTGCATTTTTGTTCTTCTCTAGAGTAAAAGAAGAAGTCGGGATGCAAAGAATTGGCAATTTGAAAAGCTTTAAAACTGAGCTTTGAGAGGTGAGCCACAAACATCAGTCACCCTTCTTAGTTGTGTGCTGGGTGCTTTCAAGATACTGCAGGTATATATTCAGGTAATTAAATAAACAATCCTTTGATGGCACAGATCCAAAATCTAGTGCAAGACCTCTGAATATAGTCTTACTCAACAGCGGGTTTTCAATTACTATCATTTCTGGGGGGTCTTGAGTCCCCAGATGGTGCAAATGGTTAATAGGCTCAGCTACTAAATGAAAAGTTGGTGGTTTGAATCCACCCAGAGTTGCCTTGTAACAAAGGCCTGGTGATCTTCTTCTGAAAGATCATAGCCACTGAAAACCCTACGGGGTGTAATTCTACTGTGCACACATGGGGTCTCCATGAGTCGGAACTGACTAGATGGCAACTGGTTTCTGGTTTTGAGAAACAGCCATCTGTAGTTATGCTTTCTTACAACACAGATGTGGTGGCTTATTCTGTTTAGAAATCCTGTATTGTGACCTGAGCTCACTTTATATTCTATTTTGTAGGGTAGGCTGACCTTGCCCAAAGTGCAAATTTGAGCGGTTTGCAAATATGTATACTAAGTTTTAAGACTCAGAAGAAAAAAATTAACAAAGAACTTTGATTCAGAGCTCTGCTCCTCAATCCTTATATATAAAATATCTTAGTAGATTGGCTAGTTTTCTTGCTTCCTCATCACTTTTCTTTCTTTTTTTTTAGCAATAACTTGCTCTTTCCTATCACAAAAGCAAACCAAATTAGTTGTAGTAAAAATCTAGAAATAAAAATATAAAACTTTGATAACCATAAAAAAAACATAATACCCACACTTAAATACCAGTCCAGATTTTGGTTCACTATTTTTGGTTCCCAGTTACCTACTTCAACTTTCATTCAAGAATTATACAGTGTTTAAATGAATAAGGAAGACCAAAGAAGAATTGATGCCTTTGAATTGTGGTGTTGGCGAAGAATATTGAATATACCATGGACTGCCAGAAGAACGAATAAATCCGTCTTGGAAGAAGTACAACCAGAACGCTCCTTAGAAGCAAGGATGGCAAAACTGTGTCTTACATATTTTGGACATGTTGTCAGGAGGGATCAGTCCCTGGAGAAGGATATCATGCTTGGCAAAGTACAGCGTCAGCGGAAAAGAGGAAGACCCTCAATGAGGTGGATTGACACAGTGGCTGCAACAATGGGCTCAAGCATAACAACAATTGTAAGGATGGCACAGGACTGGACAGTGTTTCATTCTGTTGTGCATGGGGTTGCTATGAGTCAGAACTGACTTGATGGCACCTAACAACAACAACACAGTGTTTAAATTACCTCCTTGGCAGGTAGTAAATGCTATTTTAATCTAACTTCCTTAATGTTCATATTTCATAGAATGAGCTGAACTATATATGCTATTGTACTATTCAATACCAAAACCATCACTTTCATGCCACATGTGTATCCTTCCAGACCACAGTTAAAGAGGGTGCTAGTTTGCATTTGTTGTGTGTAATTTCAAGTCCCTAGTAAACATTTTGTAGCTTCTGAAATAATGAATTACAAAAATCATTACACTTTGAATTGATAAAGAGTTTAAAATGACATTTGTTCCAATCAGAAGAATGAAATGAAAAAGTTATTGGAGGTAGAGATTGGCAGATGGAAGAGAAGTCAGCCCTATAGGTAAGGGATACTGCATTAATTTTCCACTTACAAGTGATTAGATGCATTCATTAATATCTCACAAACGTGTAATCTACACGATGACTGTCTTAACACCTAAAAGCAGCACAGAATAATATCTTAAGAAATATCGTTCTAACATTCCAGAATAATATAAAGACAATGTGAAAAATTCTCAAAAAATAATGGTAGAGGTGGAAGCAACATAGTTCTTAAATATCCCTGAATCCCTCCATAAAATGGATAGGGTAGCCAGCGTAGGGAAATCTAAGTCAATGGCATGAACCAGAGTCAGATATGATACTCTGGTATTATCAATGTTTCTGCAGGAGGAAGTAGAGGAAAAGCAACTGTGTTTTTGATGGCTCTGAGAAACTGAGCATCAATTGGTATCCCTGAAAAGCTAGTGAATTATACTTAGAACAACAGCTGAAACTAGAAGGAGAATTTTTAGGATTTGATTCAAAAACAGACCTAGATGTTAAAATGCCTGACAGTGCTAAAGCAATCTGGACTCTAAAAATTACAAAATCAACAAATTAAGATAAATCAACTCATGGAGGCAAAACAGATACAATAGAGGCAAAGAAAAGATAAGGTCCAGATAAAAAGAATGGGCAAGGGAGCAGAAAAGACCGATAATAAAAAGTAAGAGACTATCTTATTATCTATTTGCAAAACAATGGAAAGAAAGCTATAGATCTATGAAGCTGGAAAAGTTATTTTGATCTGCCTTTCCTCCTAAAAAAACAGGAAAATTAATTTAAATGAATAATAAAAATCAATAAAAATGATTATAATTTAATCCTATAAAAATTTTTATAAGAAAACAGAATAATGTTCCTAAAAACTGAAACCAATATAGAAGGAAATGTCCACAAAAGAAATAAAACTGTATTGCAATATTTCAAAATGATATAAATGCTATTTTTTTAATTATAGAAATTATAAACAAACAATGCCAATTAGAAATTAGATGATTAAAGAAAGGAAATTTTGAAAAGAGAGGTCATAGAACCCAGAAAAAGAAAAATTTCAAAAATGAAGACTAAACTAGAATGAACACAAAAATAAACACAACTGCAATGCCTTAAAATATATGGAATGGAGAAAAAAAGTTAAAAATAAAACAATAAAGAAATACATTTAAAAAGCCATGACAATTAGGAAGATCCAATGTATGTATAATACGAATCCCTGAAGAAGAAAACAAAACAACAGAAGATTTAATAAAAGTTAAAATTCAAAAATGCTTTCCTTTAAAAAAAAATTGAAAGCACATTTTGACATGTTAAACTGGGAAAATCAAACCTGACTGAACAAAACCAGGACATACAGTAATAAAACAATTCCATTTGAAATAAATAAAAAGAAAAATTTGTCAGTCATATAGTTAAAAAGACACAATTACTTATAGTGTAAGGAAAATAAGATTGTCATCAAACATTTTGGCAGCTATGCCATATACCAGTATAGAATAATATGAACCACAGATACAAATTTTTATGAACATGCAAGAATTCAGAAATAATTGTTCCCATGAGCATTTCCTAAAAAACCTGCAATCTAAAGAAGGACTTTTATGCAATCGAAAGACTAGAGAGAGATCAAAATAAAGATCATGGTGAGTATTAAATATCCATCTTCTTGTAGAATCAGTGGTACATGATGGTTATAAGGAAATTAGCATACTATAGTATAATATGTAATAGCTATATGCTTCAATAACCATTGTATGTTAACATACAATTGTTGTTTGCTGTTTAATAACAGTTACAATTGTTGTTTGTTGTTAGGTACCATTGAGCTGGTCTGACTCATAATGACCGTACACACGACAAAAGGAAACACTGCCCAGTGCCATCCTCACTTCACAGTCATTGCTATGTTTGAGCCCATTGTTACAGCCACTGTGTCAATCCATCTCATTGAGAGTCTTCCTCTTTTTTGCTGACCCTTTACTTTACCAAGCATGATGTTTTCTTCAGGGACTGGTCCCTTCTGATAGTATGTCCAAAGTACACGAGATGGTCTCCCATCCTTGCTTCTAAGGAGTATTCTGGCTGTACTTCTTCCAAGACGGACTTGTTTGTTCTAGCAGTCCACGGTATCATCAATATTCTTTGTCAACAATTGGTTCAAATGCATCAATTTTTCTTCAGTTTTCCTTATTCACTGTCTAGCTTTCACATGCATTTGAGGCAATTGAAAATACTATGGTTTGGGTCAGGTGTACTTTAGTCCTCAAAGTGATATCTTTGCTTTTTAACACTTTAAAGAAGGCTGAGTAGTCTTTGATCTTCATCAATAAGTATTTCAGGTCCTCTTCACTTTCAGCAAGCAAGGTTATGTCGCCTACATGTCACAGGTTGTTAATGAGTCTTCCTCCAATTCTGATGCCACACTTGTCTTTATATAGTCCAGCTTCTCGGATTATTTGCTCAGCAAACAGATTGAATAAGTATGGTGAAAGGATACAACCCTGATACACACTTTTCCTGATTTTAAATCATGCATATCCTCTTGTTCTGTTTGAACAACTGCCTATTGGTCTAGGTAGAGGCTCTGAATGAGCACAATTAAGTATACATGAAAAGTTGAATAAGTTTTCTGATTCCCTATAGGCTTTATAAGGAGCCCTGTGGCTCAGTAGTTAAAACACTCAGCTGCTAACTAAAAAGTCAGAGGTTTGAGCCCACCAGCCACTCTGCAGGAGAGAGATGTGACAATCTGCTTCCGTAAAGATTTACAGTCTTGGAAATCCTATGAGGAAGCTCTACTCTGACCTATAGAATCACTGTGATTTGGAATCAGCTGGATGTCAGTGGGTACTTACAAAGTCTTTTAGCCTCCAGACTATGAGAAAGCAAATTTCTATTCTTTAAAGGCACCCACTGTGGTATTTCTGATACAACAGCACTGGGTAACCAAGGTTCCCACTATCTTACTTTGTATAGAACAAATGTTGTTGTTGTTAGGTGCTGTCAAGTTGGTTCTGACTCATAGTGGCCCTATGTGCCACAGAACGAAACACTGCCTGGTCCTGCACCATCCTCACAATTGTTGTTATGCTTGAGCCCATTGTTGCAGCCACTGTATCAATCCATCTCATTGAGGGACTTCCACTTTTTCACTGACCCTCTGCTTTACCAAGCACGATGTCCTTCTCCAGGGTCTGATCCCTAGAGATAACATGTCCAAAGTATGTAAGATGTAGTCTCACCATCCTTTCTTCCAAGGAGCACTTTGGTTGTACTTCCTGCAAGACAGATTTGTTCGTTCTTTTGGCAGTCCATGGTATATTCAGTATTCTTCGCCAACACCACAATTCGAAGGCATCAATTCTTCTTCAGTCTTCATTATTCATTGTTCAGCTTTCACATGCACATGATGTGTTTGAAAATACCATGGGCTTGGGTCAGGCGCACCTTAGTCTTCAAGGTGACATCATTGCTTTTCAACAGTTCAAAGAGGTCTTTTCCAGCAGATTTGCCCAATGCAATGCATCTTTTGATTTCTTGTCTGCTGCTTCCATGGGTGTTGATAGTGGATCCAAGTAAAATGAAATCTTTGACAACCTCTCTCTTTTCCCTGTTTATCATGATATTGCTTATTAGTCTAGCTGTGAGTATTTTTGTTTCCTTATGTTGAGGTGTAATCCATACTGAAGGCTGGGGTCTTCGATCTTCATCAGTAAGTGCTGCAAGTTCCCTTCACTTTCAACAAGCAAGGTAGTGTCATCTGCATATCGCAAGTTGTTAACGAGCCTTCCTCCAATCCTACTGCCCCATTCTTCTTCATATAGTCCAGCTTCTCAGATTATTTGCTCAGCATACAGATTGAATAGATATGGTGAAAAGATATAACCCTGGCACACCTTTCCTGAATTTAAACCATGCAGTATTCCCTCGTTCTGTTTGAACGACTGCCTTTTGATCTACGTAGAGGTTCCTCATGAGCACAATTAAGTGTTCTGAAATTACCATTCTTCCTAATGTTATCCATAATTTGTGATCCACACAGTTGAATGGCTTTGCAGAGTCAATAAAACACAGGTAAACATCTTTCTGGTATTCTCTGCTTTCAGCCAGGATCCATTTGACATCAGCAATGATATCTCTGGTTCCAAGTTCTCTTCTGAAGCCATCCTGAATTTCTGGCAGTTGGCCTGTCTGCATACTGCTGCAGCCACTTTTGAATAATCTTCAGTAAAATTTTACCTGTGTGTGATATTAAAGATATTGCTCAATAATTTCCACATTCGGTTAAATCACCTTTCTTGGGAATAGGCATAAATATGGATGTCTTCCAGTTGGTTGGCCTGGTAGCTGTCTTCCAAGTTTCTTGGCATAGAGACAAGTGAGGACTTCCAGCATTGCATCTGTTTGTTGAAATGTGTCAATTGATACTCCTTCAATTCCTGGAGGCTTGTTTTTCACCAGTGCCTTCAGTGTGGCTTGTATTTCTTCCTTCAGTACCATTGTTATGCTACCTGTTGAAATGGTTGAATGTCGACCAATTCTTTTTGGTATAATGTCTCTGTGTATTCCTTCCATCTTCTTTTAATGTTTCCTATGTTGTTTAATATTTCCCCATAGAATTCTTCTCTATTGCGACTTGAGGCTTGAATTTTTTCTTCAGTTCTTTCAGCTTGAGAAATGCCTAGCATGTTCTTCCGTTTTGGCTTTCTATCTCCAGCTGTTTGCACATGTCATTATAATACTCTGTCTTCTGGAGCCCCTCCCTTTGGAATCTTCTGTTCAGTGCTTTTACTTCATCATTTCTTCCTTTTGCTCTAGCTACTTGACATTCAAGAGCAAGTTTCAGAGTCTCTTCTGATATCCATTTTGGCCTTTTCTTTCTCTCCTGTCTTTTTAATGACCTCTTGCTTTCTTCATGTATGATGTCCTTGATGTCATTCCACTACTCATCTGGTCTTCTGTCATTAATGTTCAATGCGTCAAATCTATTCTTGAAATGGTCTCTAAATTCAGGTGGGATATACTCAAGGTCATACTTTAGCTCTCGTGGACTTATTCTCATTTTCTTCAGTTTCACCTTGAACTTGAATATGAGCAATTGGTGGTCTGTTTGCAGTCAGCCCCCAGCCTTGCTCTGACTGATGATATTGAGCTTTTCCATTGTCTCTTTCCACAGATGTCATCAATTTGATTCCTGTGTAGTCCTTCTAGTGAGGTTCTTGTGTATAGGTGCCATTTATGTTGGTGAAAAAAAAGTATTTGCAATGAAGAAGTTGTTGGTCTTGCAAAGTTCTGTCCTGTGATCTCTGGCATCATTTCTACCACCAAGACCATATTTTCCAAGTACTGAACCTTCTTTTTTGTTTCCAACTTTTACATTCCAATCACCAGTAATTATCATTGCATCCTGATTGCATGTTCAGTCAGTTTCAGACTGAAGAAGCTGGTAAAAATCTTCAACTTCTTCATCTTTTGCTTTAGTGGTTGGTGTGTAAATTCGAATAATAGTTGTAGTGACTGGTCTTCCTTGAAGGCTTATGGATATTATCCTATCATTGACAGTGTTGTACTTCAGGATAGATCTTGAAATGTTCTTTTTGGCAGTGAATGGAATGCCATTCCTCTTCAAGTTGTCATTCCCTGCATAGTAGACCATATGATTGTCTGATTTAAAATGGCCAGTATCAGCCCATTTCAGCTCACTAATGCCTAAGACATCGATGTTTATGCATTCCATTTTGGTTTTGACACTTTCCAGTTTTCCTAGATTCATACTTCTTACATTCCACACTCCAAATGTTAATGGATGTTTGCAGCTGTTTCTTCTTATTTTGAGTCTTGTCCCATCAGCAACTGAAGGTCTCGAAAGCTTGACTCCATCCACATCATTAAGGTTGGTTCTACTTTGAGGAGGCAGCTCTTCCCCAGTCATCTTTTGAGTACCTTCTAACCTGGGGGCCTTATCTTCTGGCACTATGTCAGACAATGCTCTGCTGCTATTCATAAGATTTTCTTTGGCTAATTCTTTTCAGAAATAGACTGCCGGGTCCTTCTTCATAATCTATCTTAGTCTGGAAGCTCAGCTGAAATCTGTCTAGCATGGGTGACCTGGCTAGTATCTGAATGCCAGTAGCATAGCTTCCAGCATCACAACAACACGCAAGCCCCCACAGTATGACAAATTGACAGAGATGTGGGGCGCACTAAATCACACTAAAGTTAGGAATAAAACAAAGATGCCACTCTCCTCTGTACAGTTCAACATATTGCTGGAGGTATGTTCCAACTCACTTAGACAAGAAAAGGTAATTAGAAGTAGAAGAATAACTAAAGCTTCTTTTATTAACAGATAACGGGAACATATACCTGGAAACTCCAAAAGAATAAATAAAGAAAGAAAAAAAAAAAACTGCAAGAAAGTAATCTAGTAAAGCAGCAGGCTAGAAAATGAACATATAAACATATATGCTACATACCATTTAGAAGCCCCTACGTGTCTGTCAGCTTATCATACTGTGGTAGATTGTGTGTTGCTGTGATGCTGGGAGCTATGCCACCAGTATTTCAAATACCAGCAGGGTCACCCATGGTGGATAGGTTTCAGAGGAACTTCTAGACTAAGACAGACTGGGAAGAAGGACCTTGTGGTCTACTTCTAAAAAAAGTAGTCAGTGAAAACCTTATGAATAGCAGCGTAACATTGTCTGATACAGTACTGGAAGATGTGCCCCTTAGGTTGGAAGGCACTCAAAATATGTCTGGGGAAAAGCTGCCTCCTCACAAGAGAGTTGACCTTATTGACATGGATGAGGTCAAGCTTTCGGGACCTACATTTGCTGATGTGGCACGACTCAAAATGAGTAGAAACAGCTGCAAACATCCATTAATAATAGGAACTTAGAATATACAAAATACAAACCTAGGAAAATTGGAAATCATCAAAAATGAAATGGAATGCATAACATCAATATCCTAGGCATTAGTGAGTTGAAATGGACTGGTGCTGGCCATTTTGAATTGGACAATCTTATGGGCTGCTATGCTGGGAGTGACAAATTGAAGAAGAATGGCATTGCATTCTTTTTCAAAAAGAACATTTCAAGATCTGTCCTGAAGTACAATGCTGTCAGTGATAAAATAATGTCCAAGTAAAATGAAATCCTTGACAACTTCAAATTAACTTGAGCTGTAAACTTTCCACTAAAGCACACACACACAAAAGACCTGTAATCATTTACACAATCCCTATCCCATCATTTTTTTTTTTATTGACAACTGACATTTAGAATTCTTAAAGGAATTGCACTAAACAAATTCTCTCCTCTTGGTCTCCATTCTTTATGCTTGGGAGTTTTGAGTGTTTTGGGTGATATTAAAATCATTATATTTGGAATCTAAACAAAATACATTCAAATGCAAAGATTAATCATAATTATCTACTGTTTAAACAAATTTTTCAGTGAAATATATTCCTGGAGATATTGAGACAGGGGCTGTGAGGTATATGGCAGCCCCAAAAGGCCACACACACTAATAAAGTTTATGAAGTTCCTTGTATCTTGTGACCTTGTAAAATTCACTTAGTTCTATTAACTCTTTTGTAGATGTTTGCATTTTTTCACACAGTCAATCATGTAATCTGTGAATAAAGAGAGACTTTCTGATTTGTATGATTTTTAAATTAATTTTTTATTCCTTATTGCACTGGCTAAGGCCCCAGTATAATGATGTTTAGAAATGATAATAGCAAATATCCTCATCTTGTTCATGATCTTAGAATGAATGCATTGAGTTTTTATCATTAAGCATGGTATTAGCTATAGAGCTCGGCTGCTAGCCAAAAGGTCAGCAGTTTCAATCCACCAGCAGCTACTTGGAAACCCTGTGGTGCAGTTCTACTTGGTTAGGGTCCCTACGAGTTAGAATCAATGTGATGGCAACAAATTTGATTTTTGGTTTCAGTTTCTTGGCCTATATCTGTCTTCAGCCTAACCACCAATGATTGCAGAGATGCCCAGTGTACAAAGGTAAATTTCTGTTTACTCATGCTAAAATGATCTATGTCCCAAGTGTAAAATTGCCCCATCACCTCCTCTACTAGACTTTAATTTGTGATATTTAGTAAACAAACCCGCTGCAAAAGACTTCTTTAAAGTATTAAAAGACAAATATAGTCACTTTGTGGGCTATGGTGCGCCTGACCCAAGCTATGATATTTTTAGTTGCCTCATATGCATGTGAAAGCTGGACGATTCATTGAATTATAGTGTTGTTGAAGAATATTGAATATACCATGGACTTGGAGAAGAATGAACAAGTCTGTCTTAGAAGAAATACAGCCAGAGTGCTCCTTGGAAGTAAAGATGATAAGACTTTGTCTCACATATTTTGGACATGTTATCAGAAGAGACCAGTCATTGGAGGACATCATGTTTGGTAAAGTAGAGGGTCAGTGAAAAAGAGGAAGACCCTCAATGAGATGGATTGACATAGTGCCTACAACAAAGGGCTCAAACACAACAATGATTGTGAGATGGCACAGGACCAGGCAGTGTTTTGTTCTGTCGTACATAGGGTTGCTATGAGTTGGAACCAACTCAAAGGCAACTAACAACAACAGTAAAGAAGACTATGTTACCCTTAGGCCTAGATTTTGTTTCTTGTGGGAATTAATTTCCTATTCATGACTTAATACTGGATTGCAGTCTTAGGGTAACTCTTTTTAAATCATTGTAAATTATGTCCTCTGGACTTCCTTTATTCTCATATTCCCTAAAATGAATCAATCATAAATAAGAAATCTGGGCAGGCAGAGAGATCATATACTTCAACAATTGTCGTCAGTAAAGTAAGGCATTTTTACCTTCTGATATAGAGGGTCAACGATTTATTCTGGAAAAAAATGAATGGTGAAATGTAGATAATAACCTTGCCTCTTGCCTGATAGTGTAGTTGAATTTTTATTGCATTCTAATAGAAATCATCATCATTATTAAAACAGTATGTGTTAAATATAGATATGAGCTCAGGGGAAAAGAGAAGTGAAAGTTGTATTAATAAGTAGGAACCTAAGGCAGAGTGATCTATGGAAATAGGGGTCTGGATCTGGGCCCAAGAGACTAAAGAAAAGGGTTATAAAGCCTTCAGGAGACTGAATAAAGTGGCATGGATCTTGCACAAAGCATTGCTATTGGAATCTAATTTCTGCTTTCCTTACCCAGTAAACCAGTTGCCATTAAGTTCATTCTGACTCATGACAACAGCATATGTGTCAGAATAAAACCGTGCTCAGTAGGGTTTTCAATGGCTGATTTTTCAGAACACCAGGTCTTTTTTTCGAGGTACCTCTGGTTGGAACCAAACCATGAAACTTTTGGTTAGCAGCTGAGCATTTTAACAGTTTGTACCACCCGAAGATTCTTTGAATCAGACTCTACAACAACTTATGTTTCCCTCACTCCATATTCTCCTAAACCCCAAAACCTGAGAGTACTGTCGCACCATAAAACAAGAACAAAGAAAAATTGCCTGGGAAAGGAGTAAGGAAGTATATCTTCTGCCCAGGGCCTAGAGCAAAATTTTAAGGAAAAAAATTTAAGGAAAAAAAAAAAACACACAAATAGAAATTCAGGAAATCCAAATTTCTACCTGCTAATTGACAGAGAATCTTCTTATACTGTGGGAAAGACAGAAATTTGATTATCTTTTGAGCTTTTCAAATAAAGTATGAATCCTAACATTTCAAGAGTCAGAACTAAAATATACAAACATATTTAAAAACTTTCAAAACAATTTAGGTGTAAAAGGGAATAAAAATTTATATCAATTAAATTGAAAGAGGTCAGAAGGAAAAAAAAAACCATGGTTAGAAAATAGCATACATCGAACCTTTCCTATGTAAAATAGAAAATACGGATTCTTATCAACTACATATGAAAAACATTTAAAAATTGTCCATATACTACTAATATACAAAGGCAGGCTACAAATGCCAAAGAATGTATACCATATAGATGACAATCTTTGTTCATAAAGCAATAAAATTCGTACTTAATAAAAAATAAAAAGAGAACCACATCCTCATGTGCTCGAGAAAAAGAAAAATACACTTCTATAGTAATTTCTAGGCCCAGTGAAAAATCATATCGGGATGAATATTTAGAACTGAATAATAATAAAGCATTACATATTAAAACATGAATGCTATAGTGGGAACCTATAGGGGATACCCTAACCTTAGATGCATACTGGAAAGAAGAAATATTAAAATGTTGCAAAATAATATTTTAACTAAAAATATAGTTTAACTAAAAATTGTAAAAAATAATAAAAAAGAGGAAGCAGAAAGAAGGGAATAATAAAAATAAGAACAAAAATAATGAAATAGAAAAATAAGCAACAATAAAACTAAAATAAGTTCATTTTTAAAAGCATTAAGACAGAAAAATCTTTTGGCAAAATTGGTAAATAAAATCTTTAGGACAAAAATATGAATATTAGAAATGAGGAACAGAAAGTACTGACATTCCAAGGGAAAGATAATGAGACTAGAATGAATAATAGGAGCCCTGGTATCTCATTGGTTAAGTGCTTGGCTGCTAACCACAAGGTCAGCGGTTCAAATCCACAAGCCACTCAGGGGGAAAAAAATGTGGCAGTCTGCTTCCACAAAGATGACAGCCTTGGAAACCCTATGGGGCAGTTCTACTCTGTCCCACAGGGTAGCTGTGAGTCAGAAAATACTTGACAACAAGGGGTTTTGATTTTTGGTTTAGAACAAATAACTTCAAGCCAATAATATGAACATTTAGGTAAATTATATAATTTTATTTAAAATAATTGTAAACATTGGCTTACAACAAAATATAAAACCTACATAGAACAACAATCATTAATGAAACACACACCAGATCAAGATGCTATCATAAGCATATTCTACCAATATTAAGGGAAAAATAATCTCAAACATGTAAACACTTTACCAGAAAATTTTAAAAGAGGGAAGCTCTCTAACTCCCTCATGATGTTAGTAAATTTTGCTGTTACAACCAGATAAGTGCAATACAAAAAGAGAAATAACAGAATAGTGTACATCAACATAGAGGGTAAAAACAAATAAGCTAAAACAATCCCTGACAAAGCAAGGTTTACTAAGGAATGGATGGATGATTCAGTATAAGAGAAATTATCAAAACACATCTTTGCATTACTAGATTAAAGAAAAAAAGCATACATTCATTTTTGTAGTTGTGGAGAAGCACTTATACCTGTTCTTGATGAAAGTATTAGCAAACCAGGAACAGGGGAACAGAAAAAACACTTATCCAAAACGTAGAGCAAAGTATCCGTAATAGTGAAAAGTTAAACGCATTGTCGTTAAAGCAAGATATGAGATGAGGATCTCATTCTTGCTACTCATATTTCAAAATATATTATCAGTTCAAATGAATGCAATAATATAAGATACAGAAATAGGAAGTCATCAGGACAGAAAAGATAATTGGGAGTAATAGGAACTACTTTCGTGAGTTAAAAATGTAAGGCCAACACGTAATATACTAGGAATGTACAAAGCAAATTAGAAATACAGTAATCCTTTGCCTTCAGGACTTCTCTGTTGCATAATTTAATATATAAACTTATCTAGAAAAAGAAGAAGTTTCATTCAAGGAGGGCCCAACGGAGGTTTTAAAAGGAGCTTTTCAGTTAATATTATAAAAAGGATAATCATATTGATAAATATCAGCTCTTCAAGCAAGCAAGTCAGGGAGAGAGGGGAACCTTTGCAAATGAACTTTACATAGTCTACACCCCTTGGCAAAACCAACAAATGTTGAGGAATGGATGAGACTGTGGACAATGAAGAGTCTTTGGGTGGTGCGAAAGGTTACCACACCCGGCTAACAGAAAGATGGGTAGTTTGAGTCTACCCAGAGGCACCTTGGAAGAAAAGCCTGGCAACGTACTTCCAAAAAATCAGCCATTGAAAACTCTGTGGAGCACAGTTCCACTCTGACACAAATGGGGTCACTGTGAGTCAAAGTTCTCTCAGTGGCAACTGGTGGGCTATGAACTTTAGTATTCTATCCTGTTGTGAGATGGATAGGAACCAACAGCCTGCCTTATCAGGTCCCACGAAAATTTGACTTCTCTAAGTTTCCTTTTCTAGGAAGAAAGGGCTGGTGACCTAGTCCTGAAAACCAGCCAGTGAAATTCCTGTAGGTCATAGTGGTCTGGTCCACAGCTGATCATCGGGATGGCAAAGGACTGGGCAGCTTTTCTTTCAGCTGTGCACGGGGTCGCCATGAATCAAAAACCAACTCCCTGGCAGCTAAGAAAAACAAGCTTCTTTTTATTGGATTCCAAGTTTACCAAGGACATACCTATTTAATTTTAAGTTCTCATTTGATTTTTACAGGCAGGTGATAACACTCATCAAATATACACTAACATGCTGATTCCCAGGAAAGTTCTTTTTTTCATTATATATTTTAAAATTTCTTTCTGGATTTAATTGGGTTAGCATTTAACGTGACAACAAAGAAATCTACACTGATCTTGTAGACATTCATATTCTAGTTCCTGTGACAACTTTTCTCTTCTAAACTAGTAAATGATCATTCTTTGATACTGCTGTCTCTTAAACTGGTGAAGTTGACTATACCCCCAAAAGATGAATATATTATAGGTGTGCTGATAAAAATCAAGATTCTTGCTTGCAAGGCTGATTTTTGAATATAGACTTTGTTAGACTGACCATTCAGTCAGTAAATACTTATTGAGTGCCAGCTATCAAATGCTGTTCTATGTGCTTGGGACACATCAGAGATCAAAAAAGACAAAATTTCTACATTCGTGGAGCTCAGAATCTAGCAATAATTGAAAGTCTTCTGTGAGGCATTTTCCAAAACAGCTTGCTGGTCTTTTCTCTGCCCAGCATGCTCCAATAGAATTCAAACACCCGCCTTGCCAGTGGGCAAGATAAATGCCCACTCTAATTTTCTTGAGTGATCTTACATAGTCTAAAAATTTAGAAGCTACCCATATGCCTATAACTTGAGGAGGAAATATGTCATTTCTATCTCACTTTAAGAAGTACTTTATTAGAAGACACTTAAAACATTCTGTTTCTTACAGTGTTTGCAAGTCTCCCCATTCTTAGGAAATAATTTTTCTTGGTCATTCAACTTCCCTTGCCATACATTCTGAATCACTATCTCTTTGTAATCAGAGTTATCACCCCTCCATAGGATTAAAAATTCAGCTATGAAATATTATTGAATTCTTCCTCTCTGTTTATTTTAATGGTAACTTGGTTTCTTCACACACCAGTGTTCTCTCAAGAATATTTTTTTGAATTTTTCTACAAAGAGAAGAAAGTAAAATTTTTTATGAAAAAAACATTTCAGATTTTTGTGTACATAGAGAATGCTTTTAAACAGAGATGTAGATGCCAGCATCCAGGGCTGCACACCTGTCAGTTTCTTAAACGGCATCAGTAAGTTATTTTTTTCAAAAGCGTCTTCAGTTAAGATTTCTACGTGAGCACATAATCCTTTAACAAAGTCAGCAACTTTCTAATTATATTACATGGTATTTTAGAACTAAGACATACTGATAATATAGATTTTAAATAAAGCCTAAAGTTGGGTAATTGACCTCATGTACATCAATGTATTTGTAAAGAAGTCCCAGAAAAGCAATAATGTGATTTTCCTTTTATGTTCAATCTGTTTTTTTTTCCATCTGTCTCCTAGATGTTGCTGTTCTTCAGGATTATATTCCTAGCACACGGGTGGTTTTCACTCTAATCTTCTTGAGCAATCCTACGTATTCTAAAACTTTAGAAGCTACCCATATGCCTGTAACTCCCAACTCTAGCCTAAATCATACAGACCTACCTAACTTCTTATTGGACATTAGCATTTTGGTATTTTTGGGACTCCCAACCATGTGATGAGTGGATTTGTCTTCATGAACACGTTGTGGACCATTTCGGGTATTGTTGAACCCTTACGGTAAGTGGCACATGGCACAAGCTGAGCACTAGTGATATGCAGGATGACCACATATTGGCCCAAGCCTATTGGGAATGAACAACAAAACAACACAATTTGAATAAACAAAAAACCTGTCCAACGTAGATGGTTTGAGAAGAACTGACCTAACTGATCTCTCTGCCGCCTTCTGCTCGCATTCCATCAGTGGCTCCCACTTAGTGCGAAATAAAGTCCCAGCGCCTTGTCATTTCATTCAAATCATGCATTATCTATTTTCTTCTCTTCTGCCTACCACTTTATCACACCCTTTCACGCACTATAAGCAACAAAAATTCCAAATTGCTTATGTACTGTGGCAGGCTATGTGCTGTTTACACCTCTGAGTCTTTGTTCATACGGGTGTCTCCTCCTATGTGAAGCCATCCCTAAACACTGAAGCTGGCTTTATTGTATCTCCTCTCTCCACTTATAATTCCCAGTGTACATCCTATTAAAATATATATATATATATATTCTATTGAAATATTGGAGTCCCTGGGTGGCATAAATGGATAAGCAGTTTGCTACTAACAAAAAGGTTGAACGTTTGAATCCACCCAGAGGTACCTCGGAAGAAAGTTCTGGGGATCTGCTTATGAAAAAATCATAGACATTGAAAACCCTATGGAATGCAGGTCTAGTCTGAAATACATGGGGTCGCCATGAGTCTGAATTGACAATGAAGGTAACTGTTTTACTGTTTCCACCCCCCCCCGCAATGGCGCTCACTATTTATGTGTCTGTCTCCCTCGTGAGAAACTGAGCAACTTCAGGCAGGGACCATGTCCTATTTCTTGTTATAAAGCCCCTGCCTGGCAGAGTAGACACTCAATACAAGTTTGTTACATTAGTGAATAATTAATGTATATTAGACAAGAGTCAAGATTCCTGGATTGAGGCCTATATCTGTACCAGGCTTAAATGTTTCCTGTGTAGATGAATGGGTTTATTTCTCTGAACAAGAGAAATATACTCAAACGCAAAGACAAGGAATTAGCCTCAGTGATTCCTAGTATTTTGTTAATAAAATATGAGGCTCTATATTTTCAGGGGCCCCTAGGCAGCACAAATGGTTTGTGCATGACTTCTAACCTAAAGGTTGGCAGTTTGAACCCACCCAGCAGTACCATGGAAGATAGGCCTGGTGATCTGCTTCCATTAAGATTACAGCCAAGAGTCTGGGGTCCTAAATGCTAACAAGCGGCCATCTAAGATACATCAATTGGTTTCAACCCACCTGGAGCAAAGGAAAATGAAGAACACCAAGGTCACACAACAACTAAGAACCCAAGAGACAGAAAGGGCCACATGAACCAGAGACCTACATCATCCTGAGACCAGAAGAACTAGTTGGTGCCCGGCCACAATCGATGACTGCCCTGTCAGGGAGCACAACAGAGAACTCCTGAGGGAGCAGGAGATCAGTGGGATACAGACCCCAAATTCTCATAAAAAGACCATACTTAATGGTCTGACTGCGACTAGAGGAATCCCGGCGGCAATGCTCCCCAGACCTTCTGCTGGCACAGGACAGGAACCATCCCCGAAGACAACTCATCAGACATGAAAGGGACTGGTCAGCGGCGGGGAGAGAGATGCTGATGAAGAGTGAGCTAATTAAATCAGGTGGACACTGGAGAGTGTGTTGGCAACTCTTGACTGGAGGGGGGATGGGAAGATAGAGAGAGAGGGAAGACGGCAAAATTGTCACGAAACGAGGGACTGAAAGGGTTGGCTCAATAGGGGGAGAGCAAGTGAGAGAAGGGAGTAAGATGCATGTAAACTTACATGTGACAGACTGATTGGAACTGTAAATGTTCACTTGAAGCTTAATAAAAGTTAATTAAAAAAAAAAAAAAAAGAGGTTGACAAAGACCAAAAAAAAAAAAAGAAGATTACAGCCAAGAAAACTCTATGGAACAGTTCTACTTTGTAACTTATGAGGTCACCATAAGTCAGAATCACCTCGACCAAACAACAGCAACATATTTTGAGAACTTAATAAATTTCAAACTGTAGCAATGTTTCAATGTTTATTCTTTCTTCAGACCTTCTCTAATCCTTTGTACCTGCAGAACAATTTATCAGGTGAAAAAATCTTTCATTACCGTTATTCAAGCCTTCCAATCTTATTAATTTTGCTTTTCAGTATCATTGTTTTGCCCTAAAGAGTTCATCTTATAATACACTTTATTAATGAAATTCCTTTTCAAATGGACATTGAAGAGATTTGGATAAGCTTGAAAAATATTGGAAAATTAACATTTTTTTTTGTCTTAAAAGCCACAAAGTTAGCAACTTTTATAAACTTTTAATAGAAATTTTAGCAGCTTGAGGAACTGTGAAATGCATACATGTAAAAATATACATATATAAAAGGTTTTCACTTAGATTATAAAAGTGATGCGATAGCCCAATTAAAATTAAAAGTGTGTTGGGGTGGATGAAGCGGCCCACTTTCCTCTTTCCCCCTCATTTCTCTACACCCCATACACACTCAGAGATACTCTTCACTTTCCTTGCCAACCAATGACCACCCAGATACAGTACTGGTTAAAAAAAAAAAAAACAGTAACATGACTTACTCAAGTACTCTGGGTCATACATGGTGCAAGATCACTCATTATTCTGTACCCACATACCTTAAAATTTTAAAGCACTCTTTGGATTCGATCCAAAATTATCTCATCAACACTTAACACACCAGGCACAAAATGAACGGCCAAGAAGGTGGAATATCACACTGAAATCTGAACCATAGGAGAGACTGAACTGAGACATGGAGGAGGAAAGGGTTTCATAACTACCCCGTGGCCACAATTAGTCTCCCAGTCTACACACTTAGTGAGTCACTGCATGCCTTAGGAGCCCCAGCCAATGGACAAGTGCATGGATGGCCACAAAGTACTCTTAGTCTTTAATTGTTAGCAGAAACAGAATTTTGGAGGAGTGTAAAGGGAGCAGGAGATGAAAGGAAGTCACGCAAGAGAACACCTGCAGCTATTTGGGAGAAAATGGGAAGAGATCAATATAGGGGTTTGGTTGCTAACACTAGGCAGCTTCATTTTCTGAAAGGGAAAGTAGGAAGGCTTCCTTTCAAACCTTTCAAGATTTAGGGGTCCCCTTCAAAACCATATTTATCTTAGAGGATATTTAGCTATAGGAATATAACCAGCAGGAGAAAAGCAAGACTGTTGGCAAGCTCAGAGCACATAATATGTTGCTTTTTCTTTAAAGAAATATTCTTCTTCTTCAAAGAACATAGACTTAGCTTTTTAGTTAAAATTCTCTATACTAATGAGAAAAAGCATCCACTAATAAACTATAAAGAGTTTTGAAAGATTATCTAAGTTGTTATGGCCGTGATTAATTCTTGAGTGTTGTTTAAAAGTGTACTTAAATTCCTACAACCTTTAGGAATATTTATTAAGTGTTGGTGACCGTGTGAGAACTGGAGATAAAATGACAAAGAAGATGGTCCAGCCCTGATGGCTTTTATAGTCCACTGAGGAATATAAGCAAGAAAACAAGCATAATAAACTATTATGAGCATTATGATGGGGAGGTAATAAGTGTTGAAAAAGACATAGTAGGAACTCCTGCTGTAGTCTAAGGGTTACAAGAAAATTAAAACAAGTAATATTTTTCTTAATATATGGAGGATAAAGAGGCGTTATGCAGTGAAAAATGAGATCAATGGTTTGCTTTTTTAATTTTTTCCCTAAGTGTTAAAGGTAACTGGTGAGAGGTAAGAAGAAGGGAGAAAAGACAGATGGGGGAGAAGACAAGAGGAGAGAAATAAAGAGATGGATGCAGGGGAGATTACCATGGCTAGAGTATTGATGGCAAGGAGGAGTGTAGTATGAGGTGTGTCTGGAGTGGAAGGCAGAAAGGCAGGTCAGGAAAGGCCTTAGAAGGAGTGTGACCATATAATTTATCATGTGAACTGGAAACTTCTGAGATCAAGAGGAGGCACTTAATGTTGTAGTGCTCCAGGACATGGGTACAAATGGCAATGTGGTCATTCTATTGAAAAGCTGTAGGAAGGATTTGAGACAGAAGAATGCATTGCTTATATTTGCATTTTTTTAAATTCAGTTTTAATGGAGAATGGTTTGGAGAGAAATAAGGATGGAGTCTTGGTTAACTGTGGGAAGTACAGCTGGTGTCAGAGCTGGTAAAGATGGTGGAGAGAGAAGGCATGTCTGACTTCGATCTCATAGGAATCAGCCTTGGCTCTTGATTCTCCTTCCTCCTTGTGAGGTTAGAGGAGGTCAGAGGCCTCTGTCACACCATTTTTACATCTCATTATTAAACAGAAACCAAAAACTACATTTTGTTAGCAAAGACTATAACTTTTTTTTTTTTTTTTTGGCCTCCATTTCTTCCTTCGTTTTGCTTGTCTTCATTTATTTAATCTGGAATTGCCAATCCTGTAATATGCCTACTAAATTATCTACTAGAATATTACTATTATATCTTTTATATTCTATTCTGATGTCATGAGGACAATTATTTAGGCACCAAATCAAACTCTCAAAAATAATTACTTCATTTCCTTTTACCTTCTGGAAGCTGACAAATCAGGATGAAATAATAATTCCTGTTCATAGTAATAATGTGAGCCAAAGCCACCAGATAAATTCTATGTGTTTTTTTTTTTTAATGGAAAGTTTCTGACACAAGCTAGTGTTCAGAAAGTGTTTATTTTACCCTTCACCTTATTATTATTATTTTTTTCATCTTTAGCTTGTTTTAACATCTACCGTCAGCCCATTTCTACTGTGACTTCCAAATTCTTGGGTTCTACTCTTGATTGAGTCATTTGACCACACAGAAAACTTTGGAAAGAAAAAGTACTATGTTGGTGCATTTTCCAAAACATTGTAAATCTGAGTATGCCTTTACAATAAAATAAAATCATTTGAGTCATAATCCTATCCCCTGACAGATCTTTAAAGATATTTCTTCATTGCCTTATGGAATTTTTATTGTCACAAAGGAGAAATTGAGTCTGATTTGATTTTGCTTCTCTGAAAATAGCTTCTTTTCTTCCTTCTGGATCTTAACAGGATTCTTTAATCTTGATTTTTAATGATTTTACAGAGCTTTCTTGTGTTATGGAACTTGGTACACTGGTTTTGCACGAAAATTATTGAGACCTCTGTTGCTATGTGGTGTGTTGATTCTAACTCATAGCGGCCCTAGAAGAAGAGGAGAACTATCCCATAGGGTTTCCGAGGCTGTAATCTTTACGAAAGTAGATCGCCAGGTCTTTTGTCCCTTCGAGCTTCTGGGCAGGTTTAAACCACCAACATCTCCATTAGCAGCTGGGCGCTCAACCATTGTGCCACCAGTACTCCTTCTGAGACCTCTAGATCTCCCAAATCAGTTCTTTTTGAGATCTGTATAGTTCTCTTTACTCACGCAATGAATAGTTGTTTCTAACCATTTCCATTGTTCTTAAATATCAATTTTTTCTAACCTAGGTATTTGTGATATGCCTTTTGTTATTTTCTCTTGTGTCATTTTCAAATTATTTTTGTACTTCCTTCTTATTTTGTCAGTCTTTCCAGAGTTGGTTTTCTTTATTGGCACTTATTTTGCAATACTGTGTGATTATTATTATTTACAAGGTACATTTAATTTTGTATACTACTTTTTGAAAAATTTAATTGATTTTATAGAGGAGACTAGGAAAAGAAATTTTATGTAGCTCTTGCCTAATAATATCTGTTTTTTTCTGTGAAGTAGGAGACAGGATATCTGTTGACAGTGAAGGTAGGCAAGCATGGATAGAAATCTTGAGAAGATTAGAGAAGAAATGATATATAGTTCTAGAGGAGAATGAGAAAAGCAATTAACCAAGACAAGAAAAAAGAAAAGCTGAGCAAAATAGAACATTTGGCTAAAACTAAGAACCATAATTTGTGGTTTCTGCCCTCAGGGAACATAAAATCCCGTTGGGGAAAATGAGAAGTTCTCAAAACATTACAACCCAAACAAGGTACAAGGGTACATAATTGTGAATAAGCAATACAGAGACGTTTATGACTCCAGAGCTTTCCTTTTTGATGGAATATATACAAGGGGAATCATTTCTTTCTTTCATTAAAAAGTTGAAAAAGAAAAAGCATGATTACAACTTCTTACCAGCCTTTATACATTTTCTGACTAGTTTCCTTATAACTTTACAATGTACAGTGGCATCAGAGAGATCTATATTTACTTAATTTCTTACATTTCTCTACGCTATAGACTCTGAATTAGTTTTGTCCCTGTATTGTGAATACTTTTAACCTCTAAATCTAAAATTTAGACATAAAAAGAAAATAACTTCTTAAATACACAGTTGTTTACTTCTTATATTTGAGGCTGTAATTACTATGTAAACTGAGCTTTTTAGTTTATATCTAGAAAATGTTACAATGGCATTGTGGATGTTTTTGAAATCATCTTAAATTGTGGACATTACTTATACTGAAATAAGATTTAAAAAATCATACCATAAAAATACCAAATGTACTAAAATATATATTTTAGAGGGCAATTGTTATGGTAATCATAGAAGAGTAATGTAATGTTAATCTCTTAATATTTTTAGGTATATTTAAAAATTACCAGCAAGCATGAAAAGATTTATTTAACATCTTGCCTTATTGCACATTAAAAAAAAAAAAAAAAAAACCCTTGCTGTAGTATCCATTCCAACCTAGAGTGACCCTAGAGGACAGAGTAGAACTGCCCCGATGGGTTTCCAAGGCTGTAATCTTTACGGAAGCAGACTACCAAATCTTTCTGCCACAGAGCGACTAGTGGGTTAAAGCCGCCGGCCTTTCTGTTAGCAGTGAGCACTTTAACCACTGTGCTACCAGGGCTCATTTATCCAAGGCAAACTAAAGAATTTAGAGATTTACTGAGTTTTGGTTAGAAGTCCAAGAAACCTGGGGAATAAAGAAGCAGAAAGGAATGCTACAAACAAGAGGACAAGATAGAGTGATACCATAGATTTAAATAAACTCCTAGCTGTTCTGGGGCATGCCCAATGGGACAGGTAACAACTAAAGCATGAAGAAATTACGATTTTTTACTAGCAAATCTCTAAAACAGGCATCACGATCTTTAAAGAAAAAATAGAAAATCATTAAATGTGTTGTAGCAATGCCCTACACACTTACCATCCATGGGGTAGGATTACTGGAAAAATACTTTAGCTTTATTTAAAAAAGGCCTCTCTGCCACCACCTTGGAGGTATTTAAATAGATTCTAAATATTTAAAAAGAGTCACAGATGAAAGCAGTTCCCCATGCTCAGGGCTTCTTTGAAACCTACTTGATTCTCAGCTTCACCCCACCCCCTTCCCATGTTCTGCCCTGGAGACCAGAGAGGTAGCAGGGTGGGGGTAGGGGTGGAAAAATCTTAGATCACACAGTAAAAGTAGTTTGTTTTAATCCTTTTAAATGACCGAAGAATCTTCTCTGGGCAGGCCAAAACACCGGTTCACACAATTTGAGGCACTTTCCCCAAAAATATCAGCCACACTACTAATTAGACTAAAGAGATTTTGTTTGAAGGACCCTCATCTTTGAATAGGTGTTCAACCTAGTTAGGTTCCTTGGAGCATGCAACAACTTCTTTATTCCTAAGGATAAACTTTCCTAGATTTTACATGCTCAAAATATTTAACTTTCCTATGGTCTTCTGTATTTTCTTCCCAGGTGTCATGTCATGTCTTCCCTCCATATGTAAGTCAATTCATGATTCTGTTTCATACTTCACTTAAATAATTTTAGGAAAATTGCCTTCAACTACGAACCTGGACAACAATTTTTATTAATAGTAGTTTTTAATAATTATCCTAATATTCTACTTGTCATCTAGACTCCACTAATTGAAAGGCTGTCTTTCATTTTTGAATATTCCCAGTTACACTTCTGCAAGAATTTTCTATTCATATTTTTTTTTTGAGGTAAGTAGGTAATTTAGTGAACTATTCTGTATTTTCTTTTTTGGTTAATTTAAGACAAAACACTTCTGAAATGGAATCGTGTTAAAAGCAAAGTATCTCATAACCTCTTCGATGTCTATGTAAGAGCTCACTATTAAAACATTTGACCAAGGTATTAAAATGACATACAGAGTGATGTTTATTGCTCTGGAGTAAAATGCTCAGCCTGTTGTTTTTCCAGAAACTCTTTGTTTCATCTCAGTGCATGCTTGGATTTACTCCCTGATATGATTTCCATTCCTTGAGCCCAGGCCTCCTAGATATACCATCCATGACCCGCTCATTTCTGTCATATATACATCAAACAATGCAGGAATGGTTGGAGAGTATTATTTTAAAAAACAGGTCTGGTACTTTCTTGGCTCCATTGTAACTGTTATTATTGGAATTTTTACAATTTTATGGAATTCAATGGGACCCTACAATTTCCTTGAGTGTAGGATTTCTTCTTTCCTGTGTTTTTATGCCACAAAACTGAGTTTCAAAGAGAAACACTCTTCTTTCTGCAACGAACAAAAGGGCCTCAGCAAATTCCTAATCTAATTAACATCTTTAACAACTCAGACAATAAATTGACTGCAACTTCTCTTGAAGCTCTGTGCCACCTTGTTAAGCCTCTTTCCAAGACTGCTATAAATCAAAGGAGAAATGCTAAGGTCAGTGCACATGTTTGTTGCTTGTTCCAATGCGAAAGGCTGATTGCTTTACCAACTGCTCATTTAGGCTGGATATTTTTTCAGATTTGCTTAGCATTTCAGGTTTGGAAAAGAGGCCCCTCTGAATATACAGGATTATATTTTGGCTCCAGTTCCTTAAGCCAAAATTTAATAACCTGATTACTTAGTTTACTACCAGATTATGTGTATTTTTTCAAAGAGAATAATTAGCCCATTAAAATTTATGAAGAAGGGGACACACTACCCTTTGATTCTTGGTCAGAAATTATATCATGGTATCGAACCACCAGTTCCTTCTTTTTTGTAATTACTGATGAGACTTCTGTTGGGGATCTCAGTCCACCCCGTAAGTGTGATAATGACATTCCTCCAAAATCACTGGGTTATCACTCACACTAAAATAAGTCAGTGTCTCTCATATACAAATCGATTGTGCTGCCAGCTGTATAATGGTACAGTACATCTATAACCTATAACACATATGTCTTGATAGTCATCATAAACACCTACGTTACTGGTTTATGCATGTACTGCGCTGTACTTTCTGTCGTTATTTTAAGGTGAACTTTCCCCACTTACAAACAAAAAGTTTACTGTATAACAGTGTATACTTCAGCTCATAGACAACAGCATCCAAACTCATGTATCTTGCATCTCTTGAGCGCTGTAACATTATCTCTCTGTTTCATTTTCTTTTGAAAATATTGACATGAAGTGCATCCTGGCTCTCGAACGCAGCAAAACCAGTGCTAGTGATAGCAGCACCAAGAGGCAAAGCAGTAGTATCAATTTGGAAAGTGAAACAAAATGTATCCCATATAGCTTTGTTAAGTATACACTATGGTGTTTGCACAAGGTTCAAATCATGTAAAGTCCTGTTTCACAGAACGTATCATGGATGTTAAGTGACCCATGACTCTATTATATACTTGGAAACCATGGTGGTGTAGTGGTTAAGTGCTACAGTTCCTAACCAAAAGGTTAGCCGTTCAAATCCACCAGGTGCTCCTTGGGAACTCTATGGGGCCTTTCTACTCTGTCCAGTAGGGTCACTGTGAGTCGGAATTGGCTCGATGGCAGTGGGTTTGGTTTTTGGTTTGGAAAAAAATTATGGAATAATGTTAACGGAGAAAAAGCAGGATTAAAATTTCATGCACACTATCGTTACAGCTATTTTTAAATATTCATATAAAACGATGGGGGAAAATACTCCAAAACAATGATAACTTCTGTACTGAAAAAAAAAAAAAGTGTTTTATGGGTGTTTTTACTTTTCTGCTTTCCAAACATTTTTGTCATGTGGTTGTAGTACCCTTATTTTTTTATTTATAAAACACCAAGCATGTTAATTTATTTTTAACCCATTATTTTTGGTTGGGTAGATAAACCTTTAGTGAGTATAACTATTTGGAAGAAATGGCCTCTGTCCAACTCCCCAGTATCCCACCATGTCCCTTTGTCTCTAAACTGCTGTGATGAAACAGAGACGAAAAGAAAATGTTCATGATAAATGAGGCCAGGCCTACCTGTCAGTTCAGGAAAGGTGGATATGTCATGAGAATTCATTGTTAATAACTGCAGAAGATTTTACAGACTGACTCAGTTATATTTGTTTACACAACTTCATGCTGGAGGCAAGAAAATATTTCACAAAGACACAGTTCCATAAACCCTTTTATAGGATATGAATTGAAGCTTGTGAAAAACCTGATGTTTGAAATGGAGGGTAAGTCAGCCAAGAGGCAGCCTGTGAAACACTACAGCTAAGAGTGTCCCTTTTTCAGCATAATTTCTCAGGCTTTCAGGATTAGTGTTACCCATTGGGGTGAGACCTGAGAGATGGAATCTTCAAGGTGTGTTATCCAGGTGAGCTTCTTAGTTTGTTGCTAAGTTTTAATGGAGTGCAATTGCTAAATTTAAGGTTAGCAGGTATCTGTAGTTTCAGGAGAAAGCCCATGGTTTACTTTCTGCATCCCCAGCTACATCATATCTCTGGCCTTAAGCTTAGTTTAGACCACAGACTTGGCAAATTTCTGCATCCTCAGCTACATCGTATCTCTGGCCTTAAGCTTAGTTTAGACCACAGACTTGGCAAATTTCTGCATCCCCAGCTACATCGTATCTCTGACCTTAAGCTTAGTTTAGATGACAGACTTGGCAAATTTAGCCACTGTTTGGGGGATCAAGGATTACACTTGACTTTCTTTATGGAGCTAGAAATTTGCTCAACATTTATTGTGTGCATTCATGCCTGACTGCATCCATGAACAAAATGAATACATGATGGATTGTATTTTTCTTCTTTTCTTTATGTGCTCTCTAATATTTCTTTTTCTTGCATTTTCCCTAGATGAGAGTGGGGAGGCTTGAAATACTTGTGTTTATCACATATTCAAAGTTGAGATGGATGATATGACCAGTCTGAAGTTACAACTTTTCAAAGAACATGGCACTTCTTCATTTGTTTATCAAAAAAAAGAGATCAATTGAAATTACCTGTTTCAAAGAGACCCCCCTCCCCACCAACTGGAGGATATCTGAACATACATCAGAAAGCGTATATGTTTACAAAGAGAGAATCTATCTAGCCTCCTAAATCAGAAGAATCAGATTTAGTTTCTCAATTTGGGTAAATACTACTTCCAGGAAATCCAAGGTATCAAGATCCCCTAAGAACTATAGACAAGTGCAGTGGTCAGCCCTAACCCAGATTGGCTCTAACAGTGCCCAACAACAACTAAAGATGAAGACAACTCATGCTGGGAGGACCCTCAGAATCTGTATCTGAATTGGAAGTCATGTATAAGAACTGGGTTAGGCCTAAATGTTTTGATAGTTTTCCAAGAAAAAAACCTGAGCAGCTTAGTCTGGTTTATTACAAATATCACCTCTGCTGAGTAACTTCAGTACAGATTTTTCCAATATTTGCCATACTTTTTGATAGGACACATTTATGGTAGTTACTGACTGCCAACCAAAAGGAGAAATGAACCGCTTCTAAGCAAATAATACTATAACGTTTGCAATTCGTTTTCCTCAACTTTTCTACACTGCTACAGATATTATTGTTGTTGCTGTCACTACACTGCTACAGATATTATTGTTGTTGCTGTCAGTTGCCATGGAGTTGATTCTGACTCATGATGACAGATATTAATAGTAGTCCTGAATTTGTCCAATTAAAAACTTTAACATATTTCCTGTTCTTGCTGTTGTTAGTTACCCTCAAGTCAATTCTGACTCACAGCGACCCCAGTTCTAGTCATTTCTATGCAGAGTAGAACTGCTGCGTAGGGTTTTTAAGGCTGTGACCTTTCAGAAGCAGATCACCTGGTCTTACATCCGAGGTACCTCTGAGTGGGTTTGAACAACCAACCATTCTGTTAGTAGTCCAGTGTTAAGCAGTAATCATACTAAAATAAACCTCTCTCTTCATCTTATAGTGTGAAGTATTTGGGGCCTGTTTTGTTTTCTCGCCTAGCTTTCTTACCTTAGCAGTCTCATTCCAATGGCCTCTAATTCCTTATTTATGCTGTGTTTCCCTGTCTAGTGCTTTGGGGTTAAAAAAAAATAAGCATCTAATTACACTAGTTTCACTTGCTACTTTTCAGAGTATTTTTACTATACTTTGTTGGACCTGTTTAAAATCTTTTATACATTTATTAATCAGATCACTTTGCACCTTGGATTTGTGACTACTAACTTGTCTATCAGAGCCCTAGTGGCACAGTGGTTAAGCGCTACGGCTGCTAACCAAAAAAGGTTGGCAGTTTGGATCTGCCAGCCGCTCCTTGGAAACTCTATGGGGCAGTTCTACTCTGTCCTATAGGGTCGTTATGAGTTGGAATTGACTTGATGGCAACAGGTTATGCATTAACTTACCTATCTGGACTAGAGGCTTAAAAATCTCTCTGATATCAGCATTTGCTAATAAAAACCTCATGTGAGTGTTTCTTTTTATTAATTTTTAAAATAATTTATTTTTTGTTGTTCTGAATACCCAGTGCCGTCGAGTTTCCATGAATCGGTCATCCAAACAAAAGATCTGCCTGCAGAGTTTTGTTTCCTAACACATAAACTTGAAGTCTTGAGCATTCCAATTTCTCCTAACAAAAGTTGGTTGAGTTAGGAGGTACATGAGTGAACTGCTAGAGAGTCTATTTTAGTAAGCCCTTAAAATGGCCATGTTTTAAAAGAATGGTTAGAGCAGACACAAAGGCCATTTATATGAAATGTATGATTTCATTTATATGAAATATCCAGAAAATGCAAATTTGGAGAGATAGAAAGCTGGTTAGTGGTTGCCTGGGGCTGGAGTAGGAACAAGGATTAAATGTAAATGAGTACAAGGGATCTCATTGGGGCAATGTAATCTTCTACGAATTGTGGTGATGGTTATGCAATAGCAAAGTTACTGAACATTATTGACTATATATACATATGGGAATGGGTTAATTAGAGTAAATGTTTTCAATTATTATATTATTTCAGAAATTACTCAATAGAAGACACTTAGCTTGATTTTTATGCAATCTGTCTTTTTTCCAACCATCGAGGTACTCCTGGATGATGCAAATGGCTAAATTGTTTGACCTTTACCCAAAAGGCTGGAGATTCAAATTCACCGAAAGGTACCTTGAAAGAAAGGCCTGGCAATCTACTTATGAAAAATCCACCATTGAAAACCCTATGGAGCACAATTTTACTCTGACACATGTAGGATCTCCATAAGTCAAAGTCAACTTGATGGCAACTATTTTTTTTTTTTTTTTTTAAATGATGGTGGAAACAAATTTTGGACAATTTGCTGTGCCTTCCCACAACTGGAGAGGAGTGCATATGCCTTATCCTCCCAGTTTAACCACGTTACTATGGAAATTGGATAATGACAGTGATCCAAATATTCTCTGGAAGGGAGTGTATTCAGGCAGGCACACCGATCATGTCTATCTTTATTACAAATCTATATCCCCAGAACGTAGCATGGTGTCCTACACGTGGTATGCACACCGTACGTATCTACTGAGTGAATAAATGAAGAACTGCATGAATGTATTGCCCCCAAAATAAAGTATCTGCTTCTATAGCATTACCTTCCATAAGTGTAGAAAGCTGTATTAAGTAATTCAGAACACACTGTTGGCTCTGGTACTTTATGCTTTTTAAGATTAATGTGCAACACAAATGTTTGCAACCAGTGTCATTTAATCTATACAATAAATGTTATGAAATATTAGTTCTATTCCCTCTCAACAATTGAATATTCTTTCATTGGGGATGGGAGAATGAAAATGGACAAAATGTTACATCAATTTACAAGGATACATGAAAAATCATTTTATAATTGTGGAGAAAAGAAGTTATGGCATGTTCTGGTTTATTCATAAAACTAAGTCAGAAAGACCTACATCCTGCTTAGCTTTTGACAATAAAAAATTTTTCAGGAACCAAATCAATAAAAGTCAGTGTGCATTAAGAAATTAATGGATGAAATAAAGGCATTTTGGTATGAAAAAAGAAATTAATTCTTTATAACATGAATTTGACTTATGATAGTCAATTCTATTGAACTAAAATGATATACTGTATCTAACTCAGTCACAGAGTGCTAATTTCATAGGTCTTTTCTTTCCCCCAGGTGTTCCTGCGAAGGTGTTAGGGGTAATTAACTGCCATTTTTCGCAGTAATTCAGAATCTGCAATGAATCAAAAACCTGTGTGTGAGTGATTGTAGAAAAATGGCAACACTTAATTTATTATGTAGCACATTCTTATTCCAGTTGTTTAGTGTTAGAGGTAATTATCCCAGAATTTATTATGCATGGGTATCAGACAATTGGTTTTTCTCACTTTATGTCAACTTTAAGTCCATTGGTATGCATGCATATAAATGCATCTATGCTCTCACATGCACCCACACACAAACATGCATATGTACGGACCCACCACCAATAAATATAATTGATTAAAATTTCAGTATTTTGTTCAAAATAAGAGCTGCTATTTTGCACAGAGAATTTTTTCATTGTTCTATCCCTTCAAAATGGGCATCTTGTGAAAAAATTATGATTCAGAAACACACATGGCCATAGAGTTGTAGTAAATAAATAATGTGTTGCTTCTTTTTAATGTAAGGTATGATCATGGGGATGGACCAGGACTAGGCAGCATTTTGTTGCATTGTGCATGTTGTCAGCTGACAGCAATGACAACCACAGGGAAAGTTATATATCATCATAAGTTAGTAGTTTGTGACTCAGAGGTATTTACACCTATGCCTGTCTCTTAACTGAGATCACTGCTGGTTGCACCTATCACAATGAATCCATTTGAAAATTGACTTCTTTAAGTAACTCCGTAACTGGAAGCTTAATGCTCAGCTCGTTGGGATACTGTCTAAGCAGTCTGCTAGGAAACAATTCATAATTGATTTCTGTCCCTTTGATCCTGTGGCAGAGGTAAAGAGTTCCTAAAACCAAGTTCCAGCCTCTTATTTGCAATCAAAGTCTGCCCTGGAGTCCAAATGTGTGCAGTTGGCTGCCAGAACCACAGAGGAATTGCCATGTGTTTTTTTACCTTGGCAACTTCTATGAGCAGAGTTTCCACTGGGTGCTGTGTTTTCATTTAAGAGGCTGATGATAAGGAGTCTGTGCCACTACTTTCATGACCAAAGTCAACCATGTGCCTAAACTGGGCTTTCTTAGAGCAGATGTAGTCCAGCACTTTAGAAATATGTACTGCAGAACCCTGGCGGCACAGTGGCTAAGAGCTACGACTGCTAAGCAAAATGTTGGCAGCTCAAATTTACCAGCTGCTCCTTGGAAACAATAGGGGGCAGTTCTACTCTGTCCTATAGGGTCTCTATGAGTCTGAATCAACTCAACGGCAATGGGTTTTGTTTTTCTTTTTTTCCTATCCCTGAACAGGAGCCCTGGCGGTGCAGTGCTTAGGCACTTAGCTGCTAATGGAAAGGCCACAGTTTGAACCAACCAGCCACTCCGTGGAAGAAAGATGTGGCAGTCTGCTTCCACAAAGATTTACAGCCTTGGAAACCCTATGGGGCAGCTCTACTGTCTTTTAGAGTCACTATGAGTTGGCATTGGCTCGATGGCAATGGGTTTGTTTTCTGTCCCTGATGGGTTGAAGTACAACTGGGAAAGCATATTAGGCCCAGCAGACAACTTTTCCACACATCACATTTTAGACCTTGAGGGATCTTTTGTTAAATTATTGCATTAGATAATCTCTTACCATCCTGTTTGTTACTGTCTGTCTGCCCTACTACACTAGAAGGCCCAGGAGAATGAAGACCGTGTTTTTCCTTCTGTTTGCATCAGTCCACACAGTGCCTAGCAGAGTGCTTAACAGATGATAGCAAATTGATAATTATTTGTTGAAATAAAAAAAATATATTTGCGTGAACAATCACTTAATTGATATTGCAGTTACAGATTCACAAACTCAGTGGTTTGGTTTTACACCATACTTGAAGTCCATTCATGCAAAGACAGCATGATCACTACTATACAGATTTAATATTTTTATTTCTAACCACCTTCAACTTTTTTTTTGTAACCTTAAAAATGTTTTTTTTTTTAATATTCATACCTAAGGAAAAAAAAATTATCCATTTGATCCAGTGTTAAAAAGCTGTTCTTTCTAAGATTCTGAGGGTGTTATATACTGAATTGTGTCCCCCAAAACTATGTGCTGTAAATCCTAACCCTATATCTGTGGGAAAAGGAGCCCTGGTGACACAGTGGTTAAGCGCTTGGCTGATAAATGAAATGTTGGCGGTTTGAACCCACTAGCATCTCCATGGGAGAAGGATCTGGCAGTCTGCTTCTGTAAAGATTTACAGCCTTAGAAGCTCTGTGATGCAGTTCTACACTGTCCTATAGGGCCACTAGGAGCTGGAATCAACTTAACAGCAACAAGTTTCGTTTGTTTCATGGCACAACGGTTAAGCGCTCAGCTGCTAACTGAAAGGTTGGTGGTTTGAACCTGTCCTGGGGCTCTTCAGGAGAAAGACCTGGCAATCTGCTCTCTTGAAGATTACAGGCTAGAAAACCCTATGAGGCAATTCTACTCTGTCACACATGGTATTGTTACGAGTCAAAATAGACCCCGTGGCACCTGACAACAACAATACACCTGTGGATGTAATTCCATTTGGGAATGGGATTTTGTTACATTAATGAGGCCATATTTGTGTAGGGCCCATTTTAAGTCAATAACTTTTGAGATATAAAAAACAGCAGATTAGGCACAGAAGCAAGCAAGCACAGATGGGAGAAGACAGATGCCATGCCACATAAAGATCACCGAGGAAGCTGAAAAGAGATGAGGACTTTCCCCCAGAGCCGATGCCCTGAATTAGAACTTCTAGCCTCCTGAACTGTGAGGAAATAAATTTTAACCACCCACTTATAACATTTCTGCACTAGGAAACTAAAATGGGGGTCATCGAAAACTGATTTCTCTGTAATATTTTTCCTTAGTCCTGAGTTTTAGATCTACAAGTCTTCAATTATCTAACCAGTTGGGACCCTAGTCTACTGTTTCTCAGCTGACACTTAGCCACCCCATGCCGGAAGTTTGCCTGAACCAACCATTCCACAGGACCATGCTCACATAGAGTAATGGTCCTTGTCCTCTCCTCTCAGGGACTGCCTGCTAAAACGTCAAAGCTTTTCACAAAGTGAATATCAAGTCTACTATGTGCGCTCTCTTTGGGAACAGGGTTGTCCCTGTCTTGATTTCTATCCTGGTGAACCTGGGCTCTCAAATCTGAAGTTTACTGTTCAAAGGATTTATTTGACATTTGCTAATTACTGACAGGGTCCTCAGCACTGAATAAAACACAGGAGGTGACAGGATTTGCTTTCCCCGTGGGTTTAGAGTTGAGATAATTATGGTTCTGGGTTTTGTGCATGTTTGGAATTTAAAACAGTTACTTTGTCAGTGTGTTGATTTTATGGTCAGTCTCAAGAGTAAGTAGATTTCAAAAACATAGGCAGTTAAGAGGAGAGTTGGCTGAGTGTTAGAAGTATCTGGATAATGGTAGTATCCATCCCACAAGATGGATCTGAAAGAAGGGTTATAATTGACTTCAGCCACTTTTTTGCTGCCCGTTCTTTTAAACATGTGGCTGGAAAGCTTCTACTGGTCTCTTAGCTCAAATGCTCAAACATATTCTGTAACAGTCATACACAAAGAAAGTATTGTACTTCATTACTTGCCTAGGTTTTCCTACCAGATCAAAAGTGAAAGCTATTTCCATTTGAATTGGAAATATGTAGCAACATATTCTTGATAGACTGCTTAAGAATTCTCTGTACATTGTAAAGAAGACAAAAAGTAAAAATGGAATTAAGAAATATCTTTCTGAAAATATTTTTCTCAAAATGTTCCAGGCTAATATCAAAGAGACCATCAAATGGTTCAGTTACATGCGGGGCAGTACTTAGATATGGGAAATAAGATTTAAGAATACAGTAAAATTACATAGAGTTGGTGTGATGGTTAGGATTGTGTGTCAACTTGGCTGGGCTATGATTCTCAGTGTTTTGGCAGTTGCATAATACTGTGATCACGTCCCTGTTGAAATCTGATATATAATCACCCCCATGATGGAATCTGCTGAGTGGTACTAAGAGTGGTTCTAGAGAAACAAAAATTGTAAGGGTGAGTTTTCTAAATTGGTTCTCAAGTCTGGTTAGTCTTAAAGATGTCGATGACTCTTCTTCCAGTAGTAAAGAGGGCACAGCTAATCCATGGCATGCGGTGGCAATTCAAATATGCAAAATATCACCACCAATAGATCAGGTATCTACACATGGTCACAGTATTATGCAACTGCCAAAACACTGAGAATCATAGCCCAGCCAATTTGACACACAATCTTAACCATCACACCAACTCTCAGTCTATATAATTTTACTGTATTCTTAAATCTTATTTCCCATATCTAAGTTTTTTTTTTTTTTTTCACTTTTAAGTACTACCCCTTATGTAACTGAATAGATCAGGCATACACAGAGTCAATATACCAAAAAGAATTGTTCGATATTCAACCATTTCAAGAGGTGGCATATGATCAGGAACTGATGGTACTGAAGGGAGAAGTCCAAGCTGCTCTGAAGGCATTGGTGAAAAATAAGACTCCAGGAATTGATGGAATATCAATTGAGATGTTTCAACAAACAGATGCAGCGCTGGAGGTGCTCACCCGTCTATGGCAAGAAATATGGAAGACAGCTTCCTGGCCAACTGATTGGAAGAGATCCATATTTACGCCTATTCACAAGAAAGGTGATCCAACTGAATGTGGAAATTATAGAACAATATCATTAATTATATATTGCGTGTTAATATCACACGCAAGCAAAATTCTGCTAAAGATCATTCAAAAATAGTTGCAGCAGTATATTGACAGAGAACTGCCAGAAATTCAGGCCGGGTTCAGAAGAGGACGTGGAACCAGGGATATCATTGCTGACGTCAGATGGATCCTGGCTGAAAGCAGAGAATACCAGAAGGATGTTTACCTCTGTTTTATTGACTATGCAAAGGCATTCGACTATGTGGATCATAACAAACACATGGATAACACTGTGAAGAATGGGAATTCCAGAACATTTAATTGTGCTCATGAGGAACTTTTACATAGATCAAGAGGCAGTTATTTGGACAGAACAAGGGGATCCTGATTGGTTTAAAGTCAGGAAAGGTGTGCGGCAGGGTTGTATTCTTTCACCATACCTATTTAATCTGTATGCTGAACAAATAATACGAGAAGCTGGACTATATGAAGAAGAATGGGGCATCAAGATTGGAGAAAGACTCGTTAACAACCTGCATTATGCAGATGACACAACCTTTCTTGCTGAAAGTGAAGAGGACTTGAAGCACTTACTAATGAAGATCAAACACCACAGCCTTCAGTATGGATTACACCTCAACATAAAGAAAACAAAAATCCTCACAACTGGACCAATGAGCAACATCATGATAAGTGGAGAAAAGATTGAAGTTGTCAAGGATTTTATTTTACTTGGATCCATAATCAACAGCCATGGAAGCAGCAGTCCAGAAACCAAAAGACGCATTGCATTGGGCAAATGTGCTGCAAAGGACCTCTTCAAAGGGTTGAAGAGCAAAGATGTCACCCTTAAGACTAAGGTGCGCCTGATTCAAGCCATGGTATTTTCAATCGCATCATATGCATGTGAAAGCTGGACAATGAATAAGGAAGACTGAAGAAGAGTTGACGCCTTTGAATTGTGGTGTTGGCGAAAAATATTGAATATACCGTGGACTGCCAAAAGAACGAACAAATCTGTCTTAGAAGAAGTACAACCAGAATGCTCCTTAGAAGCAAGGATGGTGAGACTGCCTCTTACATACTTTGGACATGTTGTCAGAAGGAATGAGTCCCTGGAGAAGGACATCATGCTTGGCAGAGTACAGGGTCAGCGGAAAAGAGAAAGACCCTCAACAAGGAGGATTGACACTGTGGCTGCAACACTGAGCTCAAGCATAACAACGATTGTAAGGATGGCGCAGGACTGGGCAGTGTTTTCTTCTGTTGTGCATAGGGTTGCTATGAGTCGGAACCGATTCGACGGTACCTAACAACAACAACAGATCAGGTATTGGTGGAAGGTGAGGCTCTGGGTGATTGCATATATGATACCTGTCTTAGTTATCTAGTGGTGCTATGACAGAAATACCACAAGTGGATGACTTTAACAAAGAGAAGTTTATTTTCTCACAGTAAGTAGGCTAAAAGTCCAAATTCAGGGTGTCAGCTCCAAAAGAAGGCTTTCTGTCTCTGTCAGCCTTCTCATCAATCTTCCCCCAGACAAGGAGCTTCTCTGCTCAGGGAGCCCAAGTCCAAAGGACACACTCTGCTCCCAGCACTGCTTTCTTGGTGGTATGAGGTCCCTCTGTCTCTCTGCTCACTTCTTTCTTTATATCCCAAGAGATTGCCTCAGAAACTTTGGTGGCATAGTGGTTAAATGCTACAGCTGCTAACCAAAGGGTTGGCAGTTTGAATCAGCCAGGCTCTCCTTGGAAGCTCTATGGGGCAGTTCTACTCTGTACTATAGGGTCGCTATGAGTCGGAATCGACTTGACAGCAGCCGGTTGTTTTGGCTTCTGGAGATTGCCTCAAGACTCAGTCCAATCTTGTAGATTCACCACTGCCTTACTAACATAATTGCCACCTATCCTCTCTCATTAACACCATACCCAGAAAAATAGAGGCAGGATTTACAGCATATAGGAAAATCACACAATTTCAGGAATCATGGCCCAGCCTAATGGATGCACACATTTTTGGGGGGATGTAATTCAATCCATGATAATACCTTTCTACAATTTTGTCATAATGAGAACTGTAGGGAAGCTGGTTGATTGGTCCTAGTTTTGCTAGACAAACTGGTGAAAGAAAGAGATGTGCTCAGGTCTTCAGAGTCAAAGCTCAAGTGCTGCATAAACGACCTCAACTCTTTCACTTGTGCTTTGAAAGAAAGCCTTATTTCTTGCAGTAACAGAGCTGATATTGCCGAAAACCAAACCCAGACTGTTATTGAAAGAGTGGCTGAATTACAGCGCCAGCTCAATTGTCAACCTCTCCAGGTGTCTGAAGTTAAAGTGAGGGCATTGATTGGGAAGAAATAGGATCCTGAAACTTGGGACAGGGGCATATGGGCAGATAATCAGGAAGCTGGAGACACTGAGCCCCTAAATTCCCTTGAATTACTCCTGCCAACAGAACAGCTCCCATCTGAGCAGATTACTTCATGTTTGTCTGCTACACTGTCCTGCCCAGAAAAACTGTTAGCCCCTCCATTCCCATCTAATGAGATTAGCCCTAGCCCAGCTGCCTCTGAAGAGCGGTTGCCTGAATCATTGCCTGGGGCATCACCTGAGGCAGATGCTTTACAAGACAATGCTGAATGTTCTCAAAACAATTCCACACTACCAATTCTGGCTTCTAGACCTATAACTAGATTTAAGGCCCAATGAACCCCAAAAGATGAAATATACAAAGTGCGACTCAGGAGGAGGTACGCTGCACTCCGAAAGAACTGCTTGATTTTTCTAATGTGTACAAACAGAAACCTGGGGGATATGTGTGAGAACGGCTATTAAGAATGTGGGTTAATAGTGCAGGGAACATAAAGGTGGGTCAGTCTGAGTTTATTGATATGGGTCTGCTAAGCACAGATTCTTCATTCAATGTCTCAGCTCGAGAAGTTAGGAAAGGATCTAATAGTTTATTTGGTTGGGTTGCTGAAGCATGGATTGTGTGGCGGCCGACACTAAATCAAGTTGAAGTACCAGACCTGCCTTGGTATACTGTAGAAGAAGGTATCCAAAGGCTTAGGGAAATTGGCATGCTAAAGTGGATTTGGAAACCCTGGTGGTGTAGTGGTTAAGTGCTACAGCTGCTAACCAAACGGCCGGCAGTTCAAATCCACCAGGCACTCCTTGGAAACTCTATGGGGCAGTTCTACTCCATCCTATAGGGTCGCTATGAGTCAGAATTGACTCGACGGCACTGGGTAAAGTGGATTTATCAGGTTAGACCCACCAACTCACATGTGGAATGCCCAGAGGACACACTTTTTACCACAAATATGAGGAACAAATTTGTGAAGGGAGCTCCAGGATCCTTGAAGACTGCTGTGACTGCTATTTTATGTAAACCAGATTTTACAGCAGAAACTGCCCTAACTGAATTAAGACACCTAACTACAGTGGGGCTGATTGGACCACATGGGATTAGGGGCCAAGTGGTGGCACTCAATCGACAAAGACAAGGTGGGCATGGTTATAGTAATGGACAGTGGAGTCAAAGCAGTAATCAGAATAGTCTGACTTGTATGGACTTACGGTATTGGCTACTTAGTCACGGCATCCCTAGGAGTGAAATGGGTGGGAAATCTACTAAATATTTATTTGATATGTACAAATGGATGAATTCTAGGTCAGGTGAACAGCAGTCTAACTCAATTCACCAGAATAGAAAGTCACGGTCCCTCAATCAATTCCCAGACTTGAGCAAGTTCAAAGACTCACAACCCCTTGAGTGAAGGGGAGGCTGGGTCCTCTTGAGGAAGGACTCCAATCCACTGCCAAAATTTATACTGTTTAATCTCTCCGTATATATATATATTCATACTCTTCACTGGTTTTGCTTCTCTAGAAAACCCAACCTAAGACAGTTGGCGATACTTTCAACAAGGAGTTGCCCTCAAGTCTAGTTTAATCTAGAAAGAGAGAGTTGTAGATCGATTCACTGGGTAAAGACATTTACAAGGGTGTTTATGTGGCTTAAGACTAAGTAACCCCAACTTCTCTTAAATGCTCTTACAAGTGTCATTTTCATAACAGCAATTAATACGCAAATGAAAATCATTTCTAATAAGGCTTTTATTAGACAAAGTTTTGTTGCTTAATTCAAATGCGTACGTAATCAAAAGTTACAAATTGATTCTTTGCCTTCAGGTATTGTATAGTTAAGAATTTGCATCAGCAGGGTGCATCTTGCATCTGCCATACCCCACTCCCCTACATATTTATAGATTCTAGCTACAGCCTCAGACACAATGCAAACAAAGATGAGGGCCATTCACCTGGTTTAGACTTTTTCTTTTTCATTACAGTGAGCCCAGCACATGACAATATGCCATTGAGGAAAGGACAGATGAGAAGGAGTCATGAGTATATGAAATCGTGTCACTGTGTTGTCTCTCACATAGATTCAGGAGCAAGTCTAAGATCTTTCTAGACCTGAGATAGTCTTAGGAGTTTGACCATGGCTGTTGACATGATTTGAAATTGACTCATCAGCAACTAACAACAACAAAGGTGGGGATGGGGAACTGGCAATGGAGATGAACATGGAGGATACAGAGTTCAGGGAAACCATCCAGAATGCTGGGACTCCACAATGTGTATCACTTCTGTGAATGTGAGTATGGGAATGAGCACAAGAGCCACTCAGAGGGCATGTGAATGGGCCAGGCCTCATGCTGGTATTTGGAAAGTGGTCGATTCACAGTGTCTGCAGGGGGAAAAACAGAGGGAGCAAGGCACATTCAAAGTCAGGATAGACCACCACAGGCCCTTTTCCTGAAACTGTGCCTTTGATCTCATCTTAGCCCAGGGACCACATCCACTCTGAACTAGGGCAGGAGTAAAGTCCTTACTGAGCACATAAGGTTGGGCACAAATAGGACAGAGAGTCAGGGAAAGCTATAGCCTCCACTAGAATAAGGCAGCTCAAAGCAGCAATTTCCTCCTGCTGATGTACAGAGGGGAATCTATGTGTAGGGACTGGTCTACAATTCTTCATCCTACTTGGGGCACAATGTAATGAGCTGGGCTTGTTGAAGCTACTGGCTTAAGGACCATGTAGTGGGACATCGAGAAGACGTAGCTAAGGAGACCTTGTTATGGCTGAGGACCTGGCAAAGGGCATCCTTGTAAGGACAGACAAGGTTTGAGTTGTGTTTGGAATCATGAAGGGGCTATTCTAATAGTTGCAAACTCATCCGCCTCTGTAGACATTGGTTCCAACTCTTCTCTACATTCTATGACTGAAACCCTTGATAATTGCTTTTTGACAGTACATGATTCCTTTTCTTCACCTTGAAATACACCTGACTTTTAAGGAATTGCCTATTTTTTTTTTTTTTCCTAAAATTTCTAGATTTTGTGATCACTTCAAGGATGAAGGAACTGACCTGGAAGGCATGAAGAAATATACACGCACCTTGAAATGTTTCAAAGTGAAAGTTTGAGTGTTTCTCAGGGACCTAACTTCCAATGACAGGGCCAAGGCTGAACAGCATGACAGGAAAGCTACATAGTGACATCTCAATCTAGAAAAGCAAAGATGCAGCCTTCTGCTGAGATCTAATATTATAATCAGTAATTTTGATAGGCTAGGGGCTCCAGTAGGTCTAAATGTTCAGGTTCCATATTGAATGTTAAAAGAGATAGAAAACAGGATTTGACAGTATAGCCAGTTTCCAGAAGGTCTTCTCTGGTGTCTAGGGGACGTGAGACCCACAACAAATGGAAGAACTTGGTGTCCATCAAGACACCAAGGTCCTTCTGGCAGAGACAGAAAGCTCCTAGAAGTAATGGAACAGGCTCCACCATGCTCAAAATTTGCCCCAGTCTGGAGCCGGAGAGGATGACTGAAGCTGGGCAGAAGGTAGAGAACTCAGTAAAATGTCTCGGAAGGCATTGTTAACTGAGGACTTCTCTCTTCCTTCTGTGTCTTTTTCTTCTTTTACTTCTTGAAGGGTTCTAGTAATTTCTCTCCACTCTGACATCAATACAGCAGTATTTAACAATGGTCACAATGGTCACACCCCCTAACCCAGAAATAAGGGCTATGTTGCTGGTCCCCTGAGCTGGGAACTCAGGAACTCAGTTTCATGGCTCCAAAAAATTGCCACATCCCCTAAGCCTGAAACTCAGGGCAGACACAGCCCCTTTGCCTAGGCACTAGCATAGGCGTATGTGGATGTGTAACCTTGCACCACTGCCTAGACCTGTGCATCAATTCAACATCACAAGCCCCCCAAGCCTTGAACCCAAGATTTTCACACCTAAACCAGTCCTGCAGCTTTAAAAAATTTCCATGCCCCCTAAGCTGGGAACTCAGGGTAGGCAGTGACCCTTTGCCTAGGTGCTGGTATAAGGGGTCCACAGACTTTGAATGCCCTGCACCCCTACCTAGACCTATGTGGGCCAATTCAATAGCATTAGCATAGAACAACAAGGTATGTACCTGGAGCCTCTTTTCAACTGCAAAAGCTGAGGAGGATTTGCAGATTCATGACATTTGACATCACCCTGCCCATTAAGCAGGGTCTTCAACCTCCCACACCAGGGGCCTGAGAATTGGCAGTTTCCCTCCCTCCACCTAGCCACCCATGACAGGGGTCCAAAAATAAGTGTTGCCTCCCAGTCCATATAGCCAACAGTATTGGGTGTCCAAAGTCTGGCTGCAAAACCCATGCACCTACATGCCCTAGGGAACAGGGACACACCTTCCACCTAGGCACTGAGGGGCAGTCATCAACCCTCTACCTTGCTCAGCACATAGCCCTCTACTGCAATCAGATACCTGTGCCTGCTCCAATCATCCCTACATAGCTCTGCCTGTCTTGGACTGTAGGTGAGAGCCTGCACCACACATTCAGTCACTGACAACCTGGACACCTGAGCTGAATCCATACAAGAAAAGTAAGTGGACTCCTGGGCTTATACATTTAGCAGCAGCTCCAGGCACCTGGTGACAGGATGTGAGAGTTTCAAAGACCCTAGTAAACAAAGTAGCTTACACACCCAGCCTACTTGGACATATCAAAACAAAAAGCTAGGACACAGTAAGCAAACATATAAGAAATAAATATAATACTTAATTGATGGCTCAGAGACAACGGTCAATATCAAATCACATAAAGAAGCAGGTCAAGGTGGCTCCAGCAAGCAACCAAAACAAAGAGCAAAGAGACCTTCCAGAGGAAGATAAGGTCTTGGAATTACTGGAGTTAGACTTCAAAAGATTAATATACAGAGCTCTTAAAGAGATCAGGAAGGAGATCTGGCAAAACTCAGACCAAGCCAAGGAACATACAAACAATAAAGGAATTCAAGAAAACAATACAAGAAGAGATCGACAAACTTGACAGTTTGCTACAAACCATAGGGAGACTAGTAAGTAGAAATCCGAAAGATTAACATTAAAATTTCAGAATTAGATAACTCAATAGAAGGTCACAGGAGCAGAATTGAGGCAATAGAAGTCAGAATTAGTGAGACTGAAGATAAGGCACTTGACACCAATTTATTTGAGGAAAAAAACAGATAAAAGAACTTGAAAAAAATGAAGAAACTCTAAGAATTATGTGGGACACTATCAAGAGGAAAAACCTACAAGTGATTTGAGTACCAGAACAGAGGTAATAACAGAAAATACAGAGAGAATTGTTAAAGATTTGCTGGCAGAAATCTTCCCTGATATCACGAAAGACTAGAAGATATCTATCCAAGAAGCTCACGAAACCCTACACAGGGTAGATCTCAAAAGAGAGTTACCAAGACATAATTGAACTTGCCAAAGCCAAAGATAAAAAAGAATTTTAAGAGTGGCTAGGGATAAATCAAAAGTCATCTACAAAGGAGCATCAATAAGACTAAGCTCTGACTACTTGCCATGCAGGCAAGAAGGCAATGAGATGACATATATAAAGCCTTGAAGGAGAAAAATTACCAGCCAAGAATTATATATCCAGCAAAACTGTCTCTCAAATATGATGGCAATAAAAAAATTTTTTTTTTAATTTTTTTATTAGGGTATTTTCAGGTACAGAGAAGTTAAAGGAATTTGTAAAAACCAAACCAAAATTACAGAAAATATTAAAGGGAGTCCTTTGAAAAAAATTTTTTTTTTTTTGTCTAGAGAACCAACAATATCAGATAACAATTCAAGACTAGAACACAGGACAGAACAATCAGATATTAACCCAGATAGGGAAGTCACAAAAGTAAGTCAAAGCTAAAAGACTGAAAAAAGAGAAAAAGAGACCTCAATATGTAAAAGATGACAACATTAAAACAAAAAAGAGGGAATAGTGTAGCCATAGAACTTTCATATGAAGAAGAAGTTAAGGCGATATCATGAAATAAAAGATTGGTTTAAACTTAGAAAAATAGAGGTAAATTTTAAGGTAACCACAAAGGAAACTAACACATCTACCCATCAAAATAAAAAAGAAGAAAAACTTTAGACACGGCAAACACAAAATCAACAATAATGAAGATACATAAAGAGAAATGACTCAGCACAGAAAATTAAGTGAACAAAGAAACTGTCAACACCACAAAAAACATAAAAAATAAAAATGAAAGCATTAAACTCATATACCAACACCCGCTGCTGTTGAGTCAATTTCTGGCTCATAGCTACCATATAGGACAGAGTAGAACTGCCCCATAGAGTTTCCAAGGACAGCCTAGTGAATATGAATTGCTGACCTTTTAGTTAGCAGCCATAGCACTTCACCACTATGCCACCAGGGTTTCCAAGTAAACTCATATCTATCAATATACTTACACTGAATGTAAACGAACTAAATGCATCAATAAAGAGACAGAGAGTGTCTATACGCTGCCTACAAGAGACACACCTTAGACTCAATGGCACAGCCAAACTAAAACTCAAAGGATGAAAAGAAATATAACAAGCAAATGACAACCAAAAAAGAGCAGGAGTGGCAATATTAATCTCTGACAAAATAGGCTTTAAAGCAAAATCTGCCAAAAAAGTTAAGGAAGGACACTATATAATGATTAAAGTTCAATATAACAGGAGGAAATAACCATAATAAATATATATGTACCCAATGACAGGACTCCAAAAAACATAAAACAAACTCTAACAGCATTGAAAAAAGAAATAGACAGCTCTCCAATCATAGTAGGAGAATTCAACAGACCACTTTTGGTGAAGGACAGAACACCCAGGAAGAAACTCAGTGAAGACATGGAAGATCTAAATGCCACAATCAACCAACTTGACCTCATAGACATACACAGAACACTCCACCCAATAGCAGCTTTGGCTCCAATGCACATGGAATATTTTCCAGAATAGACCATATATTAGGCCACAAAACAAGCCTTAACAGAATTCAGAACATCAAAATATTGCAAAACATGTTTTCTGACCATAAAGCCATAAAAGTAGAAGAGGATGGAATACTCCCAAACTCATTCTATGAAGCCAGCATAACCCTGATACCAAAACCAGATAAAGAGACCACAGAAAAAAAAAATTACAGATCAGTATCCCTCATGAACATATACGCAAAAACCCTCAACAGAATTCTAGCCAATAGAATTCAACAACATATCAAAAAAATAAATCATCGTGACTAAGTGGGATTCATACCAGGTATGCAGCAATGGTTCAGCATTAGAAAAACAATGTAATCCATCACATAAATAAAACAAAAGATAAGAATCACGTGATCTTATCAATTGAGGCAGAAAAGGCATATGACAAAGTCCAACAACTATTCCTGATAAGAACTCTCAGCAAAACAGGAATAGAAGGAAAATTCCTGAACATAGCAAAGGGCGTTTATACAAAGCCAACAGCCAACATCATCCTAAACAGAGAGAGTCTGAAAGCATTCCCCTTGAGAACAGGAACCAGACAAGGATGCCCTTTATCACCACTCTAATTCAACACTGTGCTGCAGTTCCTATTCAGAGTAACAAAGCAAGAAAAAGAAATAAAGGGCATCCAAATTGGTAAGGAAGAAACATCCTTATTTGCAGATGATATGATCTTATACACGGAAAACCCCAAAGAAAACTACTGGAACTAATAGAATATTTCAGCACAGTATCAGGATACAAGATAAACATACAAAAATCAGTTGGATTCCTCTAGACCAACAAAGAGAACTTCAAAAAGGAAATCATCAAAGTAATGCCATTTACAATAGCCCCAAAGAAGATAAAAATACTTAGGAATAAACTTAACCAAAGATGTAAAACACCTATACAAAGAAAACTACAAGGCACTACTGCAAGAAACCAAAAGAGACCTACAGAAGTGGAAAAACATGCCACGCTCATGGATAGGAAGACTCAACATTTTAAAAATGTTGATTCTACCCAAAGTGACCTACAGATACAATGCAGTCCCAATCCAAATCCCAATGGCATTTTTTAATGAGATGGAGGCCCCAGATAAGTAAAGCATTACTGAAGAAGAAAAACAAAGTGGGAGGCCTCACGCCACCTGGTTTTAGCAAAGCAAATTTTCCAGCCACATCACTAGGGTAAGGGGTAATCAGACATGGGAACACCAGCCTGGAATTATTAACCTAAAATTACATCTCTTTAGCCTTGTTGCTTATTTAGACAAACCATAGCAACTCAAAAAGGGTAGGGTGTAATGGTTTGTTCAGAAGCCCAAAGATGCTAGCAGGAGGGGTAGGAATGGGGAATAAATATAGCCATTCGGGACACTTGATGGACAGCCTCCTCTCAGAGTTCAAGCCCTACTCTAAGAGCACTGGGCTCTAGATATGACTATGAAATCCCCCTTGTCTTCTGTAGGGCTATGAAAGGGGGAGGGAATAAAATAAAATATCAACTTAAGCCATAGCAATGTGTATCTTATTATAACAAGTATTTAAGAAGTGGAAGGGGCTCTCCAATTTGGGGAAGGCTTATATGGGTTGAATAACAAGGGCCCAGCGTTTAGTCTTCATGGTATCCTAGATTGTCTTCGTTTTCCATCTCTTTTTTGGAACGTTAGGCTGTTGTCTATTACTTAACCAAAATAATTGTGCCAAACCCAGATCATTTGGAAAATAAAAGGGAAGTTCTGGATAAATATTAACACAGGGGCTTCCAACTGGTTATGAAAGGATGAACTACTTTCTACTTGTCATTTCTCAAAGGGATTGTATAACACATTTGGGAAGGGAGATAAATGGAAACGGAGTGGATGAAGGGAAACTGTGATAGTGAAGTCCCTAAGATGGTAGGAAGGCAGGTTGGGAGGAGATTTAAAAGGAGAGGTTTGGAAGAGATACCACACCTTCACCAGTGAAATTCCTGGTAAATCTCTCAAGAATCAAATAGGAAATGAAGAGAGGGCAATGGCAGCGCCACTGGGCTTGGAAAGTTGCTGTTAGATTTCTGTCTATTGGATAGAACTGGCACTCTATGTTGAGGGTGTGCCAAACACTCCTAAGACAGGAAACACAGCTCTTCATTTATTTATTTTTTTTCTTTTCAATCAAAACTAACCACCTAGATCAATGAGAACTGAGGGATTGTGGTGGTGGGTGAGGAATGTAATATGGAGGTTTTTTTCTCTTATCTTTAATGTATTGTTGAGTGTTGTATAATTCAGTTCTCAGAAACTGAGTGTGGAGAAATGGAGGCATGCATATCCTATAACATAGAGAGGTTATGAATTATTGTAACATTTCTGTGGGTTTTGTCTTATTTTAAATATAGTAGAATAGCTCACTGATTGTTTCTTTTCCTAAAGCGTGTATGTTTGAAAATCAAAGGCTCCTTTTCTAATGCTAATGATGCTGGATTCCGATATGGTTTTTTATTTGTTTTAATATCAGAGGTTCTTAAACTGAGACATAGCTCTGCCTAAATGACAGAATCATAATGCAAGAAATTGACTTCAAAGTGACAAATAAAACAAAACAAAAAACAGAGGTCCCAACCTGGTGTCCCTGAGGTTCATTTTATTTGGCCGACATAGTTGTATAGAAATTTGTAACCTTTAAAATTTTAAAATTTCACTAAAAATTCAAATCCTAACTTCTTTTGAAGGATCCAAGGATCCTTAAAGGCTGAGTTGCCTTGCATTCTTCAGCGGGTACAAATCAGCTGAAAGTGACCTTCTTTAAACAACTGGGTTTTCCCATCATTACCACAGTGCTCCGCCTCCCCCGCCTTCCCATCTACTCCTTCATTTCATTTCACGCCTTGATGGCATTCGAATTTGAGGCATCTGGTATTTAATAGTAAATCATTTTTTTTAAGTTGATTTGCCTAATCAATCCACATAAATGACTCTTTTGAATCATAAGATTTTTGCTTTTATTTTATTCCCGCTTTTCAGAGATTAATGAATGGTGTTAATCAACTTGTGTCCTCACTGTTCAATGAATTTGGCAGGTGTCTCAATTGCCTATTGATTATCGGGGGGTTACTCTTTAATTGGATTTTTTTTTTTCCCTGAAGGACACATCTTTTTATATAATCTTACAAAAAAAGAAAAATGAAACTCTCCTAAAGATTTTGTCCTAGTGACTCAAAGTAACACTCATTTAGAAATGGACTAGGGGATTATATAAATTTTTAGAAAATGTAGTTACTGCTAATCATTATGACAAACATTTAGTGTTGAAGAACAAATTTGAGTATTTTAAATGAAAAAAAGAAAACCTAAACCAGGCAGATCATTCACAAAGTAAAAACATAAATAATATTTTACAAAAGGATTTGCAATATCTTCCTTTTACAAATACGCTAGTTTCTGAGTTCTCAAACTTTTTTTTAAACTTGAGTATAAAGCCAAAAAGCCAGACCCACTGACATTGAGTTGATTCCAACTCATTGCAGCTCTATAGGACAGAGTAGAACTGTCCCACAGAGTTTCCAAGGAGCAGCTGATGGATTAGAACTGCCTATCTTTTGGTCAGCAGCCAAGCTCTTAAACACTGAGCCACCACAGTTAAGAGATAGGGCTGCTAACCAAAAAAAAGTCAGCAGTTCGAATCCACCAGCTGCTCCTTGGAAACCAAGTAGAACTGCCGTATAGGGCTTCAGAGGAGTGGCTGGTGGATTCGAACTGCCAGTCTTTTGGTTAGCAGCTGAGTTCTTAACCACTGTGCCACCAGGGCTCCAATTTGGCTATAGTGCCTTAGAATTTTCAAAGCAAGCCATGTGTAGGTTATCATTTTATTTTTAAAACTATTTTGGTAAGAAGACCAGGAAATTATTGTACCCATTTTAGAAGTGTAAAAACTGAGTCTCAGGTATGTTTTTAATCACTTGCTGGAGGTCACACGACTAGTAAGTAGTGGAGCCCATCCTAGAACTTTTATTCTGACTTTTGGTTCAGAGCTTTTTCCACTACATTACCCAGGCTCTCAATTTACAATAGAATCTTTTCCAAAGTAACACAGAAATAGAATGTCTAGTCCCAAAGGTGCTACAATGCTAAAATATGAGATGTGATTTAAATTAATTGTCACGTTCTGTGGTAAAGAAATGAAAATATTATTCAAGTTTAACCTTTGGGACAAATTCAAATAAACTCAGCCAAATATTTCGGGAAAATTTCGAAAAACTACTTCATAGAAGGTGAATCAAATTTAGCCAAAACCATCAGCAATGTCCTCCTACTGTTTAAAGTGGAAGCCATGCCACTGTGGTACTGCTTTGTATGCCATTTCTCAGAATATGTTTTGTATCATCCTGACGTGTAGTCCTGGTTTGCTGAGAAATCGTTAGGTTCTTTCTAGATATTTCCACGTTTTAATTGCTTCAGCAAACGGGTAAAAAACAAGTTTTGCGGCAGCCAGACGAACAGTCTCCTTGGATTTCCTGGTTCTCATGTCCTTTATAAATTGACTGGCATAAATGAGCAATGACCACAAAAATGTATTACAACTAACCTCCTCTTTTAAATTCTCCCGACTTGTGTTGTCTAGCACAGTGGTTAAGAGTTTGTCTTCTGAGATCACACAATTCTAGGATAAAAACCTGGCTTCCCATTTTTCAGCTATATGGATAAAATTACTTAATCTCTTTAGGCCTCATTCATTCATTTATTTATTTAAAAATGTTTATTAAATGTTGCCATGTATCAGGAAATATGTTAGGGGCTGAAGATATGGCAGTAAACAAAGAAGACAAAAATCCTGTCCTCATGGAGCTTTCATTTTAGTGTTTTTATTAATACATTCATTTATCTCTGAATGTAAAATGGGGATGGTAATTATATTTACTCAATTGGATAATTCTTGAGATCTTATAAATGTATACCTTGTCTAGATGGACATTTGTGTACATTAGATAATCTAATGTCTGCCTTAACCAGGATAAAGAATGGATTCAAAAAATTCAGAGTACTTTAAATTGTAATGTACCCACCTATGCAGTTAAGCTACCTATAAGAAGTGAAATAAATAGGAAAAAACAAAACAAAAATAGAGTCAGCAAATGGAAATATATCAGAAATAAAAAAAAGTTAATTCAGCTCCTCCCTCTTGTTTCTAACTTTGTATTTTTAAATAATTACAGATTTACAGAAAAGATGCAAAAATAGTACAGAAAGTTTTACTATATCCCTCATCCAGCTTCCCCTAATGTTACCATCTTGAATAACCATAATACAGTTATAAAATGCAGAATATTAACACTGGAAAAATTTATTGACAAAACTATAGGCTTCATTTTGGATTTCACTAGTTTTTACTACTAATGCCCTTCTTTTGTTCCAGTATCCAATTCAGGGTACCACATCGCATTCAGGTTTTATGTCTCCTTAGCCTGCTCCAGTCTATGTCAGTTCATCAGTCTGTCCTTGTTTTTTATGACCTTGACACATTTGAAAGTACTGGTCAGGTACAGTGTCCCTCTGTTTGGCTTTGTTTGATTTTTTTCTCATGGTTACATTGAAGTTGCACATTTTTGGAAGGACAACAAGAAGTGATATGCTCTTCTCAGTGTATCATATTGGGAATACCAGATGTTGATATGCTTTACTACTGGTGATGTTAACCTTGATCATTGGCCAGGGTGTTATCTCTTTCGTAGCTAATAAATATCTCAGGGGAGATATTTTACGCAAATTCCATAATTCTCCTCAAACTTTTACCCACTAATCCTTACCCCCATGTGTTCTAACCTAGAAGAGCCCTGTGAAATAAAAAAAAAAAAAAAACCAAACCTGTTGCTGTGGAGTCGATTCTGACTCATAAAGACCCTAAAGGACACAGCAGAACTGACCCATAGGGTTTCCAAGGAGCGCCTGATGGATTTGAACTACTGACCTTTTGGTTAGCAGACATAGATAGCTCTTAACCACTATGCCACCAGGGTTTCCCCATTATATAGAAGTAAGTGAAAAAGCAAGGCGAGGGGCAACGGTAATGCCCAGTATGACCTTGTTGATGAAAAAAAAAAATTCACCAAACCAACCGTAGTGTGCTTTCTGTTTATATATGTATGTGTGTGTAAATGCACAGAAATGTCTATAAGGATTCCTTTTGGGCTGATGGAAGGAGGGGGGGTTGTTACCCAGTAATTTTAGCATTAATTGGTAGATCTTGCCTGCAACAATTATTACTGTGTTCTAATGGTGATTTTTCTGTTTGCTTCATTCTTTGTACATTTATTAATAGTTGTTATTCTATAAAGAAGATCTGCCTCTTCTCCTTCACTTATTTACTTAACCAATTATTTGTTTAGATTATTATGGACACATGGATATTTATTCTACACTGTGGTTATAATTCAATACTGTTTTATTTTTTGCTTAAATTGCACTAGCTTTGGCCATTGGGACCTCGTTCAACTTGGCTCTTGTGCCCTTCTGAACCCAGAAAACCCAGTGCCGTCGTTCGGACTCATAGCGACCCTATAGGACAGGGTAGCACTTCTGACACGCCCCTAACTTTTTTGAGATGCTTTTTTTTTATTCTTAAAGGGAGCCTGGCAGGTACTTTGAGAACGTAATACACATAAAGCTTTTATATGTTTTCCAAATGTTAATATCAGGAAAAAATATCATCAGAAACTTTGCCCAGCAAAGAGTAAGGTCAATGGATGTTTTTGCTCCAGCACAGTACGAATCACTTAACTTCTTTCAAGTCAAGCTAGACAGATTACCTTTATTTAAAGAAGAATCTGGATGTTCCTATGTAACCCACTTCATGTGAGGGTGATGGCTTAAGTACACATCCGTGAGCATGTATCATTGAAATAATTTCCTGAACCCCATTTTTATTCCTAACTTGGTGCTGGTATCAGAGCATTCAACACACAGTGATGTGTATTTTGGTCTATAAAGAGAATGAGGAGAATCTTATCCACTACTCACTAACACTTCTTAGTCCTTCTGGATTAGGGGAGTGTGGGGCAAAGCCAAATAAAATGTTATTTTCACAAGTCGGTTAGGTGGACATGCTGGCTCTGTTAAGAGAACCAGAAAACACATCTGTTCTGTAGGAGAAAGGCTTGGGCATAATTTGATTGTAGTCTGTATCTTGTTCTAGAACAGGGGTCAGAAAACTATGGCCCATGGGCCAAATTGGGATAGTCACCTGTTGTTGTTGTTTGTTTTCTGTTTGTTCATTTTTAAAGCCCATAAACTGTTTTTTATATTTTAAAAATGGTCACATTTTATAATTACACAAATATTTACATAATACCATCAATTCTGCTTTTCGACCCTCAAAGCCTAATATTTACTATCTGGCCTTTTTTAAGAAAATGTTTGCCAGCTTCTGTTCTAAAAGAAGTCATCCCTTTTTACTTTGCACATGCTGTTCCTTTGGCCTGAAACATGGCTCTACTTTGCCACTTGAGTGATGTCAAATTGTTCTGTAAACATAAGCTCAAAGGTGTCTACTCTGCAGTCTTTCCCTGACCTACCACATGGAGTCAGATCTCCCTGAACATTTATGCTCAGTACCTGTAATGTTATGGCACACGTCTTCTCTAACTCAGTGATGTGCCGGAGCCAGTCGTGGCTCTCTCTTCCCAAATTTGCATTCAGTGACATCACATTGGTAGCTTGAAATCAGTCATGGTTAGAGTATTTATACCATGGAAATTGGCAAAAACTGCAAACCAAAGCTGTTTTTTGTTTTTTCTTCCCAGAGAAGGGCATTTAACATTTACTGGCATACCACTGCTTACCACACTTGGTTTGCTTGTTTATTTTGTTTTTGCCTGACTCTTCCACCAGTCTCTGAGCTACTTAAGGGATGAATCTTTGTACCCTACAGTGCCTTATATAGAGTAAGCCATTCATGATTTTGAAATTAATGAAAAACTAAGTGAACTTTGTAGGCATAGAGGAAAAAAAAAAAAAAACACCATTTCTGTAATCATTTTAGACCCAAGGAATAATCAGTTAATTTAGCAGCCTAAAACCAAAAACCCATTACCGTCGAGTCACTTCTGACTCATAGCAACCCTATAAGACAGAATAGAACTGCCTTATAGGGTTTCCAAGGAGCAGCTGGTGGATTTGAACTACTGGCCTCTTGGTTAGCAACCAGTCTCTTAACCACTGTGCCACCAGGGCTCCTAGTGGCCTAAAAAAAAAAGGCTAATGTAAATCAGAATTTTGCTTAAAATGATCATATTTCAGATCCTCAATAAATGATAATGAATAGGAAAAATAAGAGTATAGAAAAAGGTTGGATAATGAGATAACAGAATTTTCCAGCTGAAGACATTTGTAAAAATCATAAATTCTAGAATGTTGGTGGCATTCTGGAATAAGTCTCCAGGCTTTTTGATTCATGTCCTAGACTCTTTCTACTACCCTGAGAGCCAACGAATAGACTACATTTTCTTTTGGGAGCCCCTGCCCCCCATGTCTGTATTTTCTCATTGTCATGCTAACCTCTTCCATTTAATCTCACCTTTAATTCTTTAATTTAGACAAATAGGTTGTGGAAGAGGCCTGTCACAGAGAGACTTCAGCAATCTAAAAGCTAGAAAACCAGATCCGTTTTTTCCCACAATTATTAGTAGAAAATGAAAACTGGATGAAGGAAGAACATGTGAAAAACGTATCTTTGTCAAAACTAAACATGTAGCAATGCAATAGCCTGTTTATATTCTGGGACGTTTATGATATTACTTTAGAATATCTCACTTCTTCTGACCAATGTGCCCTTACATGTTACAAAAATCACATTTAGACACCCCCCCCACATTCTGCCACCATGCACCAAGATGCATCTTTTATAACTCAGGGTGTTGTGCAAGGTGTTAGGTTCCTTTTATTTAGACCTAGCTTCTATCAGGAAAATTAATATTTTCCAGGGACAAAATGATTGCCCACATACCTTAATCAACCCCTTCTGGGATTCCTGGGGTCTAACTAAGCTAAGAAAATATTCTATGGGTATAATATAGTAGATGTACCTTATAGTAGACAAAATAAGGCATATAATTTATATTCCAAGTCAGCAAAGTCACAGTTATTCCTTGGCCACCGAAGAGAAACTAAAGAGAGAAAAAAATTATGTATATGAATTAAAGATTTGTGAATAGGCAGTGGAAGAACCGGAACTGATCATGGTTAAGTGCTATGACTGCCAACCAAAGGGTCGGCAACTTGAATCCACCAGGTGCTTCTTAGAAACTGTGTGGGACTGTCATATAGAGTTGCTATGAGTCGGAATTGACTCCGTGGCAATGGGTTTGGTTTTTGTTTATGTGTAAGCTCAATATCTGAATCTTTTAATAGTGTTTCTCAAGTTTTTAACCTATAATTTTTTCTCATTCTATTGTATGCATAGTCATATTGACCAAGAAAATCTGCATAATTAAAAATTCTTGCTTTATAAAAACAATAGGCCAATAAAATATGTTACAATTTATTTTATTTTTTGTTGTTGAGTATATACACAGCAGAACATACACCAATTCAACAATTTCTACATGTACAATTCGGTGACATTAATTATGTTCTTTAAGTTGTGCAACCATTCTCTCGTGCCTTTTCCAAATTGTTCCTCCCCCATTAACATAAACTCACTGCCACTAAGTTTCCTATCTAATCTTTCAAGTTGACGTTGTCAGTTTCATCACATATAGGTAGTTCTTAAAAGAGTACAATGCTCAAGGCAGACATTCTTTACTAGTTAAGCTAAACTATTGTTTGGTTTTAAGAAGACTTCGGGGATATTTTTGGATTAAGGTTTAAAGGTTATCTCAGGGCAATAATTTCAGGGGTTTATACAGCTTCTATGGCTCCAGAAAGTATAGATTCCATGGGAATTTGAAATTCTGTTCTGCATTTTCTCTTATTTCATCAGGATTCTTCTATAGAATCTTTAAGCAAAATGCTCAGTAATGAGAGCTGTCACCATCCAGTTCTGGTCTCATGGCAAAGGAGGCAGTTTTTCATGAAGGCAATTAGCCACACCTTCCATTTCTTCCTCCTATTCCTGACTCTGTTTCTTCTGTTCCTCCAGGCAAATAGAGACCAATTGTTGTACTTTGAATGGCTGCTTGCAAACTTTTAAGACCCCAGGTACTACACATAGAACTAGGAGATAGAACAGAAACGCTAAACACTGCATTAGGCCAATTAACTGGGATGTTCCATGAAACCATGACCCTAAACTTCCAAACCAAGAAACCAAAACCCACAAGGTATTTGTACATAAGCAGTCACAGCAGAAACATGTGATCATCTCTATGGATGCCAAAAAAAAAAAACATTTGATAAGATTCAACACCTTTTCTTGATAAAAACCCTCAAGAAGACTAAAATAGGTGAGAAGTTCTTCAATATGGTTAAGATCATATATGAAAAATTAACAGCTGACATTATACTTAAAGAGAAAGACAGAGCTTCTCCCTTGAAATCGGCAACAAGACAAGGGTGCCTGCTCTCACAAATTCTATTCAACACAGGCAGTCCCTGACTTAGGATGGGGTTCCATTCCAACAACTACTCTTCCATAAGTCGGTACTGATGTAAGTCGAATACCTCTTTTTTTTTTTTTAGCTTTCATTATTATTGCCTTTTATCATCAGTGCCTTTATAAATCTGATCTTTGTTTGTCTTTGGGGAATGGAAATATTACATCTGAGAATGATAACATTAGCAAATTACATGGTGCAACATTGTATGTAGTACATATTACTAAAGATAAGATGTACAAAAAATAAAGGATGGTAGTAAGTGTGATTAGTCATAACTCAAATATACTGCAAGTTAGGAACTACCTGAATTGTATTAGAAGTCCTAGCCAGAGCAATACCACAAGAAATAAAAATATCCAGATCAGAAAAGAAATAAAATGATCTCTGTTTTTAGATGACATGATCTTATATACAGAAAAGTTCAAAAAATCCACGAGAAATCTTCTAGAGCTAATAGAGGAATTTAGCAAGTTGCAGGCTGTAAGGTCAACAACAGTAACAACAACAAAAAATCAGTTGGGTTTCTACACACCAGCAATGAGAAATATGAGTGGCAAGTTAGGGAAATGATTCCTTTTATAATAGCCCATAAGAGAATAAAATACCTAGGAATATGTTTAACCAGGGATGTGAAGGTCTTATACAATGAAAATTATTAAACATTGTTGAAAGAGTTTAAAGAAGACTTAAATAAATGGAAAGATGTTCTGTGTCCATGGGCTGGAAGACTTAGTATTATTAAGATGTCAATACTACCCAAAGTGATTTATAGGTTCAAAACAATCCTGATCAAAATTCCAACAGAAATGGAAAAACCAATCCTTAACTATACATGGAATGGCAAGAGGGCCCAAATAACTAAAGCAATGTTGAAGAAGGAGAACAAAGTAGAATGACTCACACTTCCTGATTTTAATACATAGTATAAAGCTACAGTAATCAAAACAGCTTAGTATGGTATAACAATAGAAACATAGACTGATGGAATAGAACTGAGAGTCCAGAAATAATACAAACATTTATGGACAACTGATTTTTGACAAAGGTGCTAAATCCCTTTGATGGGGAAAGAAGAATCTCTTCAACAATGGTGCTGGGGAAATTGGATTTCTACACGCAGAAAAATAAACTAGGGTCCATACCTCATACCATACACAAGAGTAAATTCAAAATGAATTAAGTATCTAAATGTGCAAACTGAAACCATAAAATTCTTAGAAGAAGATGCAGGGGTAAGGCTGTTGGGCCTAGATTAACAATGGGTTATCTAAAATAATAACAAAAGTACAAACAGCAAAAGACAAAATAAATAAATGGGACCTCATAAGAATTAAAAACTTTTGTTCAGCCAAAGATTTCACACACACACACACAAAAAAAAAGTGCAAAGATAAGCTACCCACTGGGAGAATATCTTCAGAAATCATATGTCCAATAAGGATCTGATAACCAAAATATATATAAAATTCCAGCAACTTAACAACAAAAGACAAATAATCCAATAAAAAAAAATGGGTAAAGGAATTGAATAGACATTTCATTAAAGAGGACATTCAAATGGCCACGAAACACTTAACAAATATATATATTTTTTAAAAGGACACACAACCTGCTCCCAAGAAAGGCCTTCTCTTCACCCCTCCCACCAGTGAGAATCATTACAAAAGATCAGTTTCTGTTGTGAATAATAAATTTTCATTGCCCCATAGCATTCAAAATAATAATGCTTAATATAGAGACTGACTTTATGCTTGCATGACTTGCTCAATATTACAAAAAACAGCTGGAATATGAATTGCTCAGGATCGAATGGAATTGCTTTCCAGTTTTAAATGTAGAATCTTTTTCGTAGTCCCAATACTCAGAAGTGCTACTAAAATTATTTCTTAAGTGCAGTCCCAAAACCTTCAAGCAGTTCAATAGTCCATGATGTCTCAAAGCAAAAGACAGACAGTCCAAGTGATGGTGTTGCCAAGGCAAGATGGTTGTATTTGGCTCCTCTACTCGAAGGACAATCTAGCTACTGTGAAAAGCCTGAGAATTTGACTTCTGTTATAATTGGATCTGATCTGTCCAGCAGCTCCATCAAGGGGATATTAGTTTCATATGGAACCTGCAGCTCTTCCAATTTGAGGCTTTGATCGTACAAATAAACGTTGAAGCACAGATTCTGATCCTGCCATGCTAATAGAATTGGTGACTGGATTTCTATTCAACTGTGTGAAAGACACAAGGAAGTGGATGAATAACCAAATGGGCCATTTACTTGGGAGGCATGAGCTTGCTTTAAAGACGATGAGAAGTTGGTTCAAGTTTAAGATTTTCAGGAGATTTGTTTTTATTACTAAATTAATAACCACCCAGTATTATCATAAAATCTGAAGTTGCTACTGAGCTGTGGACAATCGAGCTGCAAATTTCTTAAGGAAATGTTTTGTGGTGTTAACAACCTTCTGGAGATATCTGCTCCATCATTATCCTTCATTCACTCTGTGGTTAAGACTGATCCATCTGAAAAGTATAAGGAATTCTCTTTCAAAATGTATTATATTTGATGGATATGTTATAGGGTGTAAGCATCCAACTCAGGATGTACAGTATTTTAAATTAAGTGTGACATTTAGCTTGCTTTTTGCTCTAAAATGAAAACATTTAGCTCTGAAATAAAAAAGCAACCTTTTCATTTTAGAATAATTTTAGATTTATAGAAAAGTTACAGTGATAGTACAGACTTTCTATATACTCCATGCCTAGTGTCCTCTATATTAACATCTTACCTTAATATGATACATTTATCACAATTCAGAACCAATATACTTCATTCATATTTCCTTTGTTTTTACCTAAGGTCCTTTTCTGTTTCAGGATCCCACCCACAATCTCACACTACATTTAATCATCACATCACCTTAGGCTTCTCTTGGCACTGACAGTTTCACAGACTTTCCTTGTTTTTGATGCCCTTGACAGTTTTGAGGTATTCTGGATAGTGTATTTTGTATAACGTATCTCAACTTGAATTCCCTGATTTTTTTTTTTTAAGGCATTATATGAAGCCCATACACAAGAGTTACACATCACCTTCTTGAGTTGGGAGAATCTATATAAACTATTTGGGATTGTTTGGCATGGGAGATTTGTCTATATTCTCCCATTTATTTATTTTTCAGTATTTTATTTATAACAGTATGGACTCATGGATATTTATTTTACATTTTGGGTCATGTCATGGATCAAATTGTGTCCCCCAAAAATATAGGTATTAATTTGGCTAGGCCACGATTCCCAGTATTGTGTGATTGTCCACCATTTTGTCTTCTGATGTGATTTTCCTTTGTGTTGTAAAATCCTACATCTACGATGTTAATGAGGTGGGGTAAGTGGCAGTTATGTTAATGAGGCAGGACTCAATCTACAAGATTGGATTGTACCTTGAGCCAATCTCTTTTGAGGTGTAAAAGAGACAAGTGAGCAGAGAGATGGGGGAACTCAAACCACAAAGAAAGCTGTGCTGGAAGCATAGCATGTCCTCTGGACCCGAGATTCCCACACAGAGAATCTCCTATTCCAGGGGAATATTGATGAGAAGGACCTTGCTCCAAAGCTGACAGAGAGAGAAAGCCTTCCCCCGGAGCTGACGCCCTGAACTTGGACTTCTAGCCTACTAGACTGTGAAAAAATAAATTTCTCTTTGTTAAAGCCATCCACTTGTGGTATTCCATTATAGCAGCCCTAGATGGCTAAGACAGGTTATAATCCAACGTAACATTATTTACTTTGTTATTCAAACTGTTCCAGCTTTGGCCATTGGGAGTTCTTTCAGTCAGTTCCTGTGTGTATTAAGTTTAAAAGAAAATCTAAATAGGGTTATGCAGTGCAGTGAACTACTATTACATGGCCCTTGTAGACATGTTCTTGTAATTCTGACAAAATGATTTGGTGGAACTATGCAAATAAGGTACATGGAACCATTGTAGGGGATTAGGCAATTTTGCCATTCTGCTAGGCGTAAAAGGATCCATTCCCAGGGATTGGAGGGCAACCTTACTACCATCAGGAAAAAGGGCCGGGAACAAAGCACATGCTTTGGACCCAGTGTCCCTGTGCTCAAAACCTTCTAGATCTATGAGACAGAGAGAGCCGTAACACTGGAGACAGTGTGAGAAAGTGTGAGCACCAAGAACCATGCTGGAATGAAGCAGGTATGGTGGGCTTACTGGCCCACAGCGGAAGGCAGCTGCAGTTGACTGGCTGACCTACAAGCAAGGGAGCTGAGTACTTTTGGGCAGGAGGCTTTCTGGAAGAGTGGAGTGCCTCCGGGCACTTATCAGTAGAGCTAAAGAGTTTGGTAACACTTGCATAAAGAGGGCAGACGCCAGGCCCAAGCAGAGGCCGAAGCTGAGAGCGAAGGCCAAGACAAGGGCCTAGTATTAGAGTCCTGCCTGAGGGCAGCACTAAGAAGATGTCCTGATCGAAGAACTGTATCCTGAATTGTTCCTGCTACTTTCAAGTTGATCCTGATCCTGAATTGTAATAAGCCTCGTAATCGGGTGTTTGGTCTGTGAATTCTGTGTGGCCATTGAAACAAATTATCGAATTCAGCAGAGAAGTAGAAAGTGCAGTGGGGGGAATGGCTGGTGTCAGAATGGTAAACAGGTTGGAGAGTGGAGGTATGTCTGACCTTCACCTCATAGGAATCAGCCTTGGGCTGACACTGATTCTGATTGTCCCTCCTCCCTCTGAAGTTAGACAAGATTTGACATGCTAATTTACATTTTACTTTAAAATTGTGATCCTTTACTATGTATGAACCCTGGTGGCACAATGATTAAGTGTTTCCTTGCTAATTGGGAGGTTGGCAGTTTGAACCCACTCAGCCTCTCCATGGGAGAAAGACGTGGTGCTCTGTTCCCATAAAGGTTATAGCCTAGAAAACCCTATGGGGCAATTCTACTCTTTCACATTGGCTTGCTATGTGCAGGGAGTTGTGTGGGTGTGGGAGGTGAGGAATAAATTCCATTTACTCACATCTCAATGTAATCTTGTGGCTTTTTTCCAGAACATTGTGTCCTAGTCATTAGCTTCTGCTGGTAGTCTCACGTTGATGAATCATCTCTTGGGAACACACTTGTCATTTTTCAAAAGAAGTTCTTTAGTGCTTGTTGAGGTTCTTTAGCTTTCTTCTCATTTTGCTACTTTTCTTTTAAAGGTCAACTTCCTATGTACCTTTGGAATTCTGTTATGCTAGACTCTGGTCACAGCAGTAGCATTTGTGATTTCATTTGGAAGGCTAAGTCAGCAGCATCATTAGAAAAAGAACCAATTATTTTTATTTTGTTTTGTTTTCCACTCTCCCTGTAAATATTTTTCAAGGAAAGGCAAGTTAACTAGATCTTAATTCTTTTTTACTTTTTTCCAATCCACTCTACTGCTTTTCCTAGTGTTATTTTAAATAAACTTATTTTTTAGTGTGTGTTTAATTCTGAATTCCTCTAATGTCATGTGTTAGCTTGAGCCTGAGAGAGTTTTGTTCTGTTTTTAAGAAAAGATTTTAGGATATTTTATAGAACAAGAAGAGTTAACCGGCTATAGACTAGTCCATGGTACACTACCAGGGTTCCACTGATTTTTCACTTATCCATCTTTCCATCCCTCCACCCATTTATTAATTCATCTACCTGCTGTCTCTCAGGGACACTGTGTGAAGCACTGTTGTTGCTGTGTGCCGTCGAGTTGGTCCCAACTCATAGCGACCCACTGCGACTGAGTAGAACTGCCCCATAGGCTGTAATCTTTATGAGAGCAGATCACCAGGCTTTTTCTCCTGCGGAGTGGCTGGTGAGAACAAACCATCAACCTTTAGGTTAGTAGTTAAGCACTTAACACTGTGCCAACAGGGCACTGCTTTAATAGATTTCAAAGTACTAGAATTCCTTTTGCGGTTCCTTCATACACAGAAACAGGACATGTACTATCTAATGAAGGTCTGCATAAACATTTCTTCAAAAGCTGGCAAGATGATTACGTACCAGATTAGTGATACAAATAATAATAAAAAGTGCTACAGACAGTTAAACAAGGCAGATTTTCTTGAGACTGGGGCAATCTGATCAAGTCAGACAAAAAAAAAAAAAAAAAAAAAGACATTTGAGCTGATCCTTAAAGGACAGGTTGGGTTTTAAATGGTTGTGAAGGAAAAGTAGATTCAAGAATGAATGCATTTATTTATTCATTCATTTAGAAAGTGCCCAGTCAGCGTTTGAGTGCAAGGAACTCTGCTGGTACTGAAGCAGAGAGCAAGGACATTTATTTGAGAAAAGGCTGATTATCCAGCTTTTATGAAACTTAGATTCATGTTGCATTGAAATACGTGGCTAGATTTAGAAGTTGGGACTGGCCAGGTAGGTGTTTGAATGCGTGTCAAGAGGAGCCTAGACATCAGTTTCTGGATATTAACTGATTTTGAGCATGTTAGTACTGACATACTTCTAGTAAAATACAGCAATTTTGTTCCAGTATAGCAACATTTCCTCCCTCCTGCTTTGTGATATTATTGTCATGTATGTATTACAACCATATACTTATAAATCCACCAGTGAAGTTGTCATGGGTTGAATTATGTCCTCCCAAAACTGTATCAATTTGGCTGGGCCATGTATTGTGTGACTGTCCTCCAGTTTGTGATTGTAATTTTATGTTAAAGAGGATTAGGGTGGAATTGTAGCACCTTTACTAAGGTCATATTCTTAATATAAAGGGAGTTTCCCTGGAGCATGGCCTGCACCACCTTTTATCTCTCAAGAGATAAAAAGGAAGGTAAGCAAGCAGAGAATTGGGGACATCATCCACCAAGAAGAAAGCACCAGGAGCAAATTGCATCCTTTGGACCCACGGTTCCTGTGTGGAGAAGCTCCTAGTCCAGGGGAAGATTAATAAGAAAGACCTTCCTCCAGAGCAGACAGAGAAAGAAAGCCTTCCCCTGGAGCTGACGCCCTGAATTTGAACTTCTAGTCTACTACACTGTGAGAAAATAAACTTCTCTTTGTTAAGCCATCCACTTGTGGTATTTCTGTTATAGCTGCACTAGATGACTAGGACAGAAGTGTAACATTTTTTACCTTTAATTTTGTTTTTGGTAAATGAATTTAGGAAATAAAAGAGAAAATGTGTGCACACACACGTACGCACACACAACCTTTTTTACACTCTTCATTTCTTCTTGTGGTTTTGAGTTATCAGGTCACTTCCTTTTAGTCAGAAAGACTTCCTTTAATATTTCTTGTAAGGCAGATATGCTAGCCACAAAATATCTCGTCTTTTTAAAATATGGGAATGTCTATTTTGTCTGCATTTTTAATTTTTTTTCTTTTGATACTTTGAATGTCATCAGTACTGACCTCCATTGTTTCTGACAGGAAATCTGTCTTTATTGTTGTTCCTCTGTACTCGATGAGTTGTATTATTATTATTATTTGGCCTTTGGCTTTTAGCAGTTTCACTATTTGTAAATTGTTTCTCTTTGTGTTATCCTCCTTGAGGCTTGTTGAGATTCTTGGATCTGTAAAGTTTTTCATCATATTTGTGAAGTTTTTGACTATTTTTTTCAAATAATTTCTCTGCTCCCTTTTCCCTAAACCTCCCTCCTGGATCGCCAATAACACATATGCTAGCATGTTTAATATCGTCCCACAGATCTCTGAAGTTTTTCTTCCTTTGCTTTCTTTCTTCCTCTTTCTCTTTTCCATTTTCTTTTTTTGTACATTCTGTTATTTGGAATGAATAATTTCTGTTGGTCTATCTTCAAATTCACCAATTCTCCCTCCTGCTATTTCAAATCTGTTGTTAAGTCCATTGAGTAGAATTTTTATTTAATTTATTGTACTTTTTAGTACTAGATTTCATTAGGTTGTTTTCTATAGTTTCCATTTCTTTGTTGAGATTCTCCATATGTTGACTCATTAATAACCTATTTTGTGTTAATACTTTGAATATATTTTTCTTTAATTCTTTGAACATATTTATATTTACTTTGAAGTCTTTGTCTAATAAATCTATATCCAGGCTCATTCAAACTCTGTTTGTATCGACGACTTTTTACATGCCATTCTGTTTGTATATAAACCAAAAACAAAACCCATTGCCATCCAGTCAATTCCAACTCACAGCAACCCTATAGGACAGAGTAGAACTGCCCCATAGGGTTTCCAAGGCTATAAATCTTTACGGAAAAAGACTGCCACATCTTTCTCCCACAGAGCGGCTGGTAAGTTTGAACTGCTGACCTTTTGGTTAGCAGCCCAGCACTTTAACCTCTGCTGCACCAGGGCTTCTGTGCTTATACTCTCTGGAAAATACTTTCAAGTAACTGCCCTTCTCTTGCTCTGTCATACTTAACTGTCAAAAACCCAACTCTGGATTAACCTGAATATCAGTCTTGTGCTTTTCTGAAGGTGGGGAGCTGAGCAATGGTGGAGATGATTAAGCATCCTGGCAAGTTGGTATCCCTATAGATTCATGACCACAACCTCAAAGGAACACACATTCATATTGTTTTTCAAACAAGCTTACTCTCTTATTTACTATGATATACTTTTCCTCCATGTTGGAAAATTTTCATCTCTACATCTCCCACCTCTCTCATATGTAGCTGGTATCTTTTTCCCATGTTAATAACTGCCCCCCACACCAAAACAAAACAGGTTCCACTCATCTATCATAGAGTCTGATGTTTATAATCTTGCAATTCAGCACTACCTTAGTATAATAATATATTTAATCTCAGGAAATATAGCACTGAAAAGCATTGTTAGGTGCTAAAATGAGTAAACAGAGTAATAGCTAAAAATATTCCTCTCTACTGTGTCCATGTGACAATCATCAAATATTTGAATGTAAACTATGTTGTTATTTCTTATTAAATTATTTCTGTAAGGCTCCCAAATCTAAATCCACTAAAACAGAAAGAGCATGAGTTTACAGACAGACAAATCCAAGCCATAATAACAATATAATTGTAGCCAAGCTATTATTAATGTTTCAAACTCTTCGGTCTTCATTTTTCAATTTTGAAACACTTACCTCATAGGACAGTTGCGAAAAAGAAACTACATGAAATGATCTGGTACATATAGCAATTTTTAAAGAAAATTTTCTAAGGTAAAGTGTACTGCTTTTAAGGTCTATTCTCATGATAAACAAAGAAAATATTGAAATTGTCAAGGATTTCATTTTGCTTAGATCCACAATCAATGCCTGTGGAAGTAACAGTCAAGAAATTAAACAATGTATTGCACTGGGCAAATCTGCTGCAAAACACCTCTTTAAAGTATAAAAGCAAAGATGTCACTTTGAGGACAAAGGTGCAACAGACCCAAGTCATGGTATTTTCAATAGTGTCATATAGGTGCAAAAGCTGGACAGTGAGTAGGGAAAACAGAATGAGAATTGATGCATTTGCATTATGGTGTTGGTGAAGAATATTGAACACACCATGGACTACCAGAAGAATGAACAAATCTGTCTTGGAAGAAGTACAGCCAGGATGCTCCTTAAAAGTAAGGATAGTGAGACTTCACATCAAGTACTTTGGAAATGCTATCAGAATGGACCAGTTCCTGGAGAAGAACATCATGCTTGGTGTTTTAGGCTGGGTTCTCTAGAGAAGCAAAGCCAGTGAAGTGTATAAATATATAGATAGATTTATATCAAGGAAATGGCTTGCATGGCTGTAGAGGCTCTAAAGTCCCAGTCCGTGGGTCACGATGGAGGCTTCTCATGACTCACGTAGCTGCAGGGGCTGGTGAACCCAAGATCAGCAGATCAGACAGCAGGCCCCTGGCTCACAGGCTGTGGAGGCTGAAGAATCCCAAGATTGGCAGGTAAGCTGCCAGCTCATGTCCCAAGAACTGGAGGTCAGATAAATAGGAAACAGCTGCAGGACCCAGAGTGAGCGAAAGCCTAACAAGCTTTGCCACAAAGTCCACCTGTGTTGGATGCAGGCCACACTCCCAAGGAAACTCCCTTTCAACTGATTGGCTGCTCAGAACAGGTCTTATCATGGAGGTGATTGATTACATTATATCAGATCTCACTATGGAGGTGATTGTATCACTACATAGCTACCAAACTACATCATAACTGCCAAACCACTGAAATCATGGCCCAGCCAAGTTGACACATAGCCTTAACCAACACTCAGTAAAGTAGACCAAAAAAAAAAAAAAAAACCCTTGCCATCAAGCTGATTTCAACTTATAGCGACCCTACAGGACAGAGTAGAACTTCCCCCTAGGGTTTCTGAGGATGCCTGGTGGATTCAAACTGCAGACCTTTTGGTTAGCAACTGAACTCTTAACCACTATGCCACCAGCGTAAAGTAGAGGGCCAGTGAAAAAGAGGAAGACCTTCAATGAGATGGTTTGACATAGTGGCTGCAATAATGAGCTCAAACAGCAACGATTGTGAGAATGGCACAGTACCAGACCGTGTTTTGTTCTGCTGTACATAGGGTTGCTATGAGTCAGAACCAACTCAGTGGCATCCGGCAATAACATGTACCTTAATTTCTGGATTATTCATTTATACTGCAGATTCTCCTTAGTCTGAAGACAATGATTTGTATGGAATTTTCTCTCAACTTTCGAAACTTTATAAATGTTAGGAATTAAGGTGACTGATGGTGATTTGATGCTGAATCATTCCTGTCTTCCCAGGTCTCTGGAAGATATTTTGAGAATCCTTGTAAAAGCCCCAATGACCCAGCAATTCCTTTAATTGATTGCAGAGATCTATCAAGTGTTCTGGCTTCCTTAATCGACCCTTTTTAATTGCTATGCAGAGTTTGAGGTAAAATGAAGAGGAAAAAAATCATAAAAAAGAGAAATGTTAATTTAACCACTGAGTTAAAAATAAATGCTGTGTAGTTTGTGAAACACCAGCAAGCTGTTATTAACACCACTAATGAGTATTCGAGCAGCGTTTAAACAAGTATATGGTGATACAGACAGGTGTTTCTCAAAGTTCAGTGCACGTACAAATCACCCTGGATCTTGTTACAAAGCAGACTACAATTCAGTAGGTTGGGGGTGGGAGCTGAGAATCTGATTTTTAATCTCTTAGATCATGCCTGTACTGTAGACCTCAGACTACACTTTGAATAGCAAGAATTTAGAAAGTCTTTGCTTGTATAAAGAAATTTTAGCAAAACGGGAATCATCCAATTGAACTTCATTTAGTATTTTAAAAAAGAGATTTGGACCATTCAAAGAAATCATTCCCCAAATGCCTTTATATTCTAACAAGGCAAAGCAAAGGATGAATAAATACACATGTATTAAACTCAACAGGTGTAGCGGAAATGGTGTGGGTTTTGGTCCCAGAGACCTGGCTTTTAATTCAGTCTAGGTCACTCACTAATTCGGCCCAGGGCAAAGTTACCTAAATAACCCTGATCCTCAGTTTTCTTATCTATAAAATAGGTTCAGGAACAACTACTTGTCTAAGATTGTTAGGCGAATCGCATGAGAAAACATCATGAGCATTATGCAAAATGAAAGTATTTGTTTCTCTTCAACATAACATATACTTTTATATAGTGTCTAAACCTTCCACTGTATACTACACGTTGTTGATGCTGGGTGCTGTTGAGTCATTTTTTGACTCATAGTAACCCCGTGAGACAGAGTAGAACTGCCCCATAGGGTTTTCTAAGATGTAATCTTTACAGGAGCAGACCCCAGGTCCTTCTCCCGTAAAGCAGCTGGGTGGGTTCGAACCCCCAGCCTTTCAGTTAGCAGCCAAGTGCTTGACCATTGCCACCAGCATTCCTTATACTAGAGTATTTATAGTATGAATACATAAAACTTTTTCTATTGTAAATAATTATACAAATGTGAATCATACTATTGCAATTACTAAATATTCTGTTATACCTAATTTATTTAATGGTGAATCTTTGGTAGGATTCTAAAGATCTAATTATAGAATTATTTCTGTGTTAACGTACAATTATCTTTTTTATCATGCAGTGCCCAACACATATTGTGCAAAAATTGTGGATTGTCTGTATGAGATTTTTCATGTACACAAAGTTAGAAGACCTGATGAAAAACTGAATTTAAGGCTCTGCTCTGTCACTAACATATGTTTTCCTGAGAAAGCCTTTTAATCTCTGTGGAACTCGGTCTCTACTTCTGGAAAATCAGATTTGAATATAACTAAAATCTCTTCTATCTGAATCATCCTAACCTCCAACACGTTAGGGTTCTTGCATCTTTATTGGCTGTGCGTAAATTTAACCATGTGTATTCAAATATTATGATGCCACATTAGTGAAGCTGTGCTTTGAATAGTCAACTGTGAAATCAGCTATGTAAATTCGACACTCACTGCATGACTATAATAGATTCAGTGAAAAGTTTACTTTGATAAAACCATTTGTGTGGAGCTAAAATAATAATTATTATTGAGGATTTTACAGCTCTTCTTCCAAGCCCTTTCCAAAAATTAAGCCATTTAATCCTTGTTACAACACAAAGAAGTAGGCACTACCATTATCTCCATTTTACAAGTGAGAAGACTGAGACATAGGAAGTTAGCTGCTCATGGCCTCCCAACTTTTGAGTGGAGGAGTTAGAGTTTTGATCCCTGTGATACACCTTCCCAGCTCACATTTTACCATTAAGATAAACTCCTTATTTAGTCATACTAAAAATATTTTCTAATCCACCATTTATTTAGTCTGCCAGGTGGCAGTGTTGAATTGACTCTTGATTAATTTTTTACGGTTTATATACACAAGGATTTCATAAACTCACTCTTTCGATCATACTAAAAAATTGCTCCACAAACCTTTTGACCAGAACACATTATTTCAGTACCTTATGTAGACGTACTTAACAACAGATTTTGATACCTATTTTACTCCACCACCCCTGCCTTCATTGCACCACCTTCCCTTCAGATAGAAGAGAAAACATGCTTCGGGGACCCAAGAAATAAAAATCACCTGAAAGTCATTCATTCTTCTTTTGTGAGCAGATCTGAAACTCTAGTAGGAAAAGGGTTTTTTTCTTTGTAGTATGGCAGTCCATTACGCAATTTCTAGGGGAAAGAGTTCACTGCATTTTGTTGCTAACAAGCAAACATAAATTTGAGTCCAGTTTAAGTAGTTATGCTTTTTGAAGATTTTATGTCTGCTGGGGTCTGCTCAGTGTCAGCAGGTTTCCACAGCAATATAGCTGTAACATTCCTGCCTGAGAAACCTTGCGTCAGGCACACTGAAGCAGATTTATGTCATCGACCCCCACAAGGTATTAATCATTCCTTGAGGTCATTTTCAGCTATCAAAGTAAGTGCATTCGTAAAATTGCCAAAACTGCCTCCAAGTCAGGTATCATGGTTAGCTTTCAGGTGGAGGAAAAACAAAAGTTGAAAATTCACAAAACAAATTTCTTGGCAGAGAGAATATGAAGATCAAGACTCAAGATGGGGGTGTTGTCATTTATTAGCACACATACAAGCTGTGTTATGAAAACCAGGGCACACTTGGGGAAAAATAAACAGAAATTTATCAGTCTGGTTGCAATTTTATGAAATACAATGTTGAAAGGCTTCCTCTGTCTATGTGAAACCCTGACAAGATAATTTAGATGTGGCCGCGCTGATGTGTCACTTCTGCCAGGGGCAAGAAAGAGTATTAAGAACAAAGTACACTTTTCGCATCTGAAACTGGCTCTGGTTCTAAAGAACTTTTTGTATTTTCAAGATTTTATTTTCATAGAAGCCAAACAAGTAGCTCTGGTACATGTTTGGGAGCCGGTTATTAAAAAAAAAAAAAATTTTTTTTTTTTTTTTCTGGTTATTACTTACCCATATATCTGTAACCCAACTGAGGGGAACGAGAATGTTGACATTCAGTTAGGAATATTCCATTGTCAAGTGCTTCAGACCTTGGCCGATACAGGCATTTCCACCAAAGAACAGGGTCTTGAACTATACCTCAACCTGGATTTGCAGTGTAGAGGAAGGAAGTAGATATTAGGCCATCTAAGACTTCTAACCACCACCATCTGTCGGTTTGTCGTACTGTGGTGGCTTCCATCTTGCTATAATTCTGGAAGTTATGCCACTGGTATTGCAAATGCCAACGGGGGGACCCAGGGCATGCAGATTTTAGTGGATCTTTCAGACTAAGATAGGCTAGGAAGGAAGGCATGGAAATTTACTTCTGAAAATTAGCCAACAAAAACCCTATGGATCACAATAGCTTGAAAAAAAAGACACTCAAAATATACATTGGCTGCAACAGTGGACTCCAGCATACCAATGATCTTGAAGATGGTACAGGATCAGCAGCATTTCATTCTGTTATATATGGGGTGGCCATGAGTCAGAGCTGACTCAAAGACAACTAGCAGTAACAACAAAGATATTTCAGCTTGAGGATTCTCTTATGCACAGTTGATTTTGAATTCCAGGTGTTAAAGGGAGAGTCTTGGCATCCTCAGTAAAGCTACTCACTTTAGGGCGATACTTCCTGGCTTTCTGCATGCATTTAAGATGGTTGAGGATGAAGTTTACCTATTTTTAATTAATCAGTTGTGTTCAGACTTGTCCTCTTTTTCCACTAGTAGTAGGCTGGGCAACAGCCTTTTTCTCTACTCTAAAAATCTCAAGAGTAAGTTAGTCTACATTTCTTGGTAACATTTGCTAATGTCTTAAAATCTTTTCTAAATTCACGTCTATATTAATAAGATTCCAGTCAGCTTTTTGAGGCTTAACCAATTTACAAACAGAGTGTAATAGATATAGCTCTAAAAAAATTAAAAAAAAAAAATTTTTTTTCAGGAAGTAAAAGAAGGAATGTGGTACTTGTAGAAACTGCAATTTCTTTGCAGTAATGACACACATTGACTCGATTAAGACTGGAATGTAATGTCCCTGTCTATTTTCTCCAATGTATATCAAAACCCAAGATGAGACTTTAAATCAACAAATTTCTCCCTATATATGTATTGGATGTATACACTGGGCTTAGTCAAAGCTAGGTACTGAAAAAAAAAACTATACCTGGTAAATCTCGGGTCAAATGGAAAGCAAGGAATCCACTAAGTGTAGAATCAGTTCCTCCAACGCAACAGTGCTGGGATTCTGTGGATAGAGGGAAAAATCCTTACAAGTAATTCAAACTTCAAGCAGATATTTACCACTGACTCTGATACCAGTAACTTAGTGGATATGAGAGGAAATGATAAACACTAGACATTTTCACACAAAATGATGATTTTCAACCCATATAAAGTGACATAACGTGTGTACCTTTCCCTTTCCCTTCCCACCTTTCCTTTCTGGTCCCAATTTTGCTTCAGTGGAAAAGCTGTCTAGTGAGCAAACAACAAGCTGTGTAAGTGACCCCCTCATCCTACTTTAAATATTCTGTACAATTACATTTACATCAATGTAGAAAGGAAACATTTGGAATGAAACAGCACAACATTCTCGGGATACATTCACCTCCCTAGACCAGCCTGTGTGTGGTCCAAAACTCTAATCTGGCTTCTACTTGGCCCATAGTCTGCTTTCATAATCTGAAGTATTAGGTACTACCTGCCTTTGGTATCTGAAAAAGATAGCATGGGTCTTCATAATTGTGAGTGTGTGTGTGTGTGTGTGTGTGTGTGTGTGTGAGAGAGAGAGGGTCTTCCAAATCTAATCATGTAAGAGCTACCATTTGTGTTGCATATGCTCTTTATTGTATGAGAGACAGAGTAATACAAATCCATAGAACATTAAACTGCCATTTTATACCAAATAATGTACTTGTTTTAATCTAGGACATCATGAAACACCACCATTGATTTACTAGTAGCTTTTGTATTTTTGTTTTTTTTAGTTTTTATTTTAAATTCCACTACATAGGTACACATCAGGTATATATATAAAAAAAAAAATTCCTAATTTTAGAAATGTGAAAATAGACATGGTTTATAATTATGAAAATATAACAGTTTTTCTCTTTTCCTTTACACACTGAATTATTTTACTAGACATGCTATTAAATTATACTGATTCATAAATATTTGAATGCCACCCATTTATGCTATAACAATACTTTATTATTCTGGGTGGTCAGTCATGTAAAAACTTAAAGAATAGAGTTCTAAAATGGAAAATCATTGTGCTCTCCCTCTATCCAAACTTGTTCTTGGAACAATCCTGCTTTGAACGTTATTATAATGTTAAGGTTCACGAACCTTCCCTCTGACTCCTTAGAAACTTATCCAGATCAGCATTTCCCCATCTTTCATGAAATAAAAGGTGAGGATGTGGTAAGTTTTTCTGAGAAATGTTGCCAAAATTTTAATGTTATATCAACAACAGAGTGAATATAAGAATGAGCCATCCTTTCTATTAAAATGGAAGAAAAAGAGGCTCAACTTCTTTTAGAAGTTTGCTTTGAACATTTTCTCTGTGTTCTGTAGAGACCTGAAGTTGCTTCTACCACCACACCCAATCCCACAAGGATTTTAATTGACATGCCTGATAATATTGTTTTAAATTTAGTGGGGGAGGCCTCCTACCACTAACGGTTCCTATAGAGCATTATTAAACTCTTGGGAAATTTTTCCTCCAAAGAAAGCATAGAATTCCTCTCTGAAATATTTGTTTCTTCAGGACTGTAAATGGAAGTGTCTGGAATAAAAAAGTATGTGTGTGAGAGAAAGAGAGATAGAAAAAGAACCAGAGAGAAAGAGAAAGAAAAATTTTTAACAAATTATTAGTTTGTTTTATAATTGTACATTATTTAGTGACTCTATGAGTCGGAATCCACTCGATGGCACTGGGTTTGGTTTTTGGTTTATTACCTATCAAAAGTAGGGTAAGGCATTTTTGATGATTTTGGAACTTGTCATTTAGATTTCACGTTTTTCTTGTCATTTCTTTAGTTGTACCCATGGAAAATCCTCTTGCACATTTGCTTCACTTGAGAATATATTTGACTCTTGCCAAATAAGATTTGGAAGAGACTAAAGTCTACTGATCAATGCCCATATCTTTGGAAATACATTTTTTTTAATTAGCCAATACTAAAGAAGTAAATTACTGTTTACTAGCTATTTGTTGTGTAATGAACAGACACCATTGAACTAGAAAATATATTTTGTTGAACTTTTAGATTACACCTAAAATCCAGGCCTCAACAATGGACAAATCACATTTTGCATCAAGTCAAGGCTTTTTTTCCTGATGGTAATTTTCCAGTAGCACCTTGTATCAAATTCTAAGATGTCCAGAGTATTTGGGCCACATCAAGATGAGATGTCCTCTGTTATGCCATTTAAAATCAGTTAACTAGTTGTTGTTGAGTTGACTCTGACTCTTGGTGGGTGACCTCATGTGTATTGGAGTAGAACTGTGCTCCATAAGGTTTTTAATGCCTGATTTTTCACAAATAGATAGCCAGACATTCTTCTGAGACATCTCTGGGTGGACATGAACTTCTAACCTTGTGGTTGGCATTTGGAAGCCTATCCTACTGAAAGAATTTAATAATCTATATTTATTTTATTTTGCTAGTTTCAGTGTAAAAACTTACTGCTGGATGCTTTTTTAGGAAATTTAGAACCATGTTTGATCTCTTTCCTATCATGTCCTTCAAATTACCTCAAATGATCCTCCTTCTCTTTTGTGAGTGCTACAGAGATAGCCATGGAGAAGCAGATGTTGGCTGGTGCGAGACTTGAAGCAGGGACGTTTCCTACGGTATCTTATGTTCATCCCCCTCCACCCCTAGATGCACTAGAACAATCCTGTGCACAAGGAGGAATAAATTTCTGATCTCTGGGTCAGATATTTTAGCAAATTCTCATTGCCATGATAAATAATGATATCAGGAAAACCTGTCAAAATGAAGAGCCAGAGTCAAGATCTTGATTTCCTTCCTGCCATCACATCTAAAATAGCCTTTTCATGGATCCAGGTAACACTTGGGCCCTCAATCAAAGATTAAAAACATCTGCTAGAAGAAGTGTCAAACAGTCTTGGAACACTTAGTTGAAATCATAGAGACTCCATCTGGGACTGGTGATACTTAGTGCTTTCATATCTTTAATTGTTTCTAGCACCTCCATAGATCAAAGTTCTCTCCATAATCCTTTCTTTCCATCATGGCATATTTACCCATTTTATATCAAAATATATAATCTTTACCATCTGGTTTCATAGGGGAATATAAATCTTTATCAAACTAGATTAACATAAAGTAATTTTTTTTCAGCTACATGTGCCAGTATTCCTCATGTGCAAATTTAAGAAAGCCATCCCATCTTTCATGGTTTTCATGGTAGACTTTAAATTTGGAAACAGGCTTCCTGGGCTTTTCTAACTTGGAGTATTTTTACATGTTGCTTTGTGCTTAAATTTAAAAAAAGTTCAAAGGAAGGCTTTTTTTTTTTCTCCCTTCATCTTCTCTGCTATAGAGATATATATTGCTCTTACAACACATATCACATAATATTGATTATAATAATTTTGCACCTACTTGAAACTCTACCATGTCACAAGACTATAAACATCTAAAGGATTTTATTGGGTTTTAATAATTTTTAGTACTTGGCCCAGTGCCCGATTCATACTAGGTACTCAATAAATTACTATGCTGATAACATAACAAACTATTATGTTACTATGCACCCAATAATTATCATGTTAGAATGTTTAAATGAATATTTTCATGATAAAATAAAAAATGTAAAACAGGTAAATGTGGTAGAGCCTCAAATAATAGAAAGTTAAAATTACACAATACAGAAACATTGTATAATAATATTATTCCCACAAGTGAATGTATTTCTCTAGTTGTTATCATTCATAAGCTCCTCTGAAACATTAGTCCTCTTTTCATATGCTGGGTCTAGACAGGCTACTTATATTTCCCTCCTATTGCACATCTGATGCACCCTGTACCGTTGGACCCAGTGTAGTGGTTTATTGCTTCCATCTCCTCCTCTCCTTCTACCAGCCTTGGTCTTTAATATAAACAGCACATTATTATGGGAGGTATAAAATAGATGGTGGCCTAAACAGCAAGTTAAATTTCAAAATGTTTGCACGTTAATTTAGTTTTTATAGCCAAATTTTTTTAAACAAATTTTTGATAAGCTTTCATTGCGTCAGTCTTGAAAGCACAGACTGAAGACTCATTAATTATTATTAATAAGTTCACATTCTCTAATCTTCAACACTGGAAAGCAGTCATAGACTGAAGAAACGCTTTTAAATGAGGGGACCCTTTTATAAAAGAAGTTTTGGAATTTTGTAGACTTAGCCTTCTTCTTCACTTTGGATAATTATCAGTTCTCTGGTCCTAATGTTAAAACCTACTGGGTTTTGTAATATTAAAAGTAACACCTCAATCTTGTTTCTCTCATTCAGTATTAAATAAATGGGTCTTTCTAAAGCAAAGTCCCTCTTCCAAGGAGTATACCATAAATCCTAAGTATACCTCATCTCTTCTTCTACTGTGACATATGCCTTTGGAAACAATAAAAAATAAACTAGTTGTAAGGCAAAGCTAGTTGTAAGGCAAAAAATATAGAATTCTTATAATGAAACATTTTCCAATAAACTGTAAATTCCAAGGCAATGTTGGAGGAAGTGTACAGAGAGAAGAGAAAGCTAGCCACAAGGCCATAGTGAGCACACCATTTTTTTTTTTTCAATTATAGCTCCAGAGGCTATGGGATTATACTATAATATCATATGTGCAGGGATAAAATAAAGTAAATAATTTATATGTTTGTACCACTAAATTTACAGATACATACCTATCTTAAAAAGCACTTTTAAAATATCTGTGATTGTACTCTTTCATCTCCTGAATTATAAACATAAAAAATAGATTGCATTTCTATATCTTAGCAATAATTACATAGGTACCAAAATTAAAAATGCAACACCATTTAAAATTGTTCAAAAAAAACAAAAACAAACTTAGTCGTAAATCTACCAAAACACACTCGGGACGTGTATGCTGAAAACTACACAGTGCTGACGGAAGAAATAAAAGACTTAAATAAATAGATGTGTATATATCATGGAACCCTGGTGGAGCAGTGGTTGAGAGCTACTGCTACTAACCAAAAGGCCGGAAGCTCAAATCCACCAGCTGCTCCTTGGAAACCATATGAGGCAGTTCTACTCTGTCCTATAGGGTTGCTATGAGTCAGAATCAACTCAATGGCAATAGGTTTTCGGGCTTTATATATACTGTGATCAGGGATTGGAATACTCAGCATAGCAAAGATGCCAATTCTCTTCAAACCGATATATAGTTTTAATGTAATGCATATCAAAATCCTGGCAATATTTTTGTGGATATAAACAAGATTATTCTAAAATTTATATGGAAAGACAAAAGAATTGGAATAGCTACAACTATTTAGAAAAGGAAAAACAGTGAGTCTACTCAACTTCAAGACATATCATATAGCTGCAGTAATAAAGAGTGTGGTATTGGAGAAGGAATAAACAGGTAGATAAGAGGAACATGATAGAGTAACAAAACATACCCATTCAAATATGACTGATTTTTTTACAAAGCAACCAAAATTCAGTGGAGAAAAGATCTCCTCTTCAGTCAATGGTTTTGGAGCAATTAAACATTTGTAGGCAAAAAAAGGAAACCCTGGTGGCATAGTGGTTAAGTGCTACAGCTGCTAACCAAAGGGTCAGCAGTTCAAGTCCACCAGGCGCTCGTTGGAAACTCTATGGGGCAGTTCTACTCTGTCCTATTGGGTCACTATGAGTCGGAATCGATTCAATAGCACTGGGTTTGGTTTTGGTTTTAGGCAAAAAAAAAAAGGAAACCCAATCTAGTTTCACAGCTTACATGAATATTAATTCAAAATGGGTCATGGACTTAAATGTAAAACATAAAAACCATGTAACTTTTAGAAAGAAAATAAAATCTTTGGGACCAAGGGGTAGGCCATGAGTTCTTAAACTTAACACAAAAACATGATTCATAAAAGGAAAAACTGATAAATTAGACTTCATCAAAATTAAAAAAACGTTTGCCAAAGACTCTGCTAAGAGCATGAAAAGACAAGCTACACATTGGGAAAAAAAAATACTTGCAAACCACATATCCAAGAAAGTAATAGTTGTCTAGAATAAAAAAAACAAACAACAACAACAAAAAACTCTCAATGCTCAACACTAAAAAAAACTAAAAATAATTCAATTAGAAAATGGGCAAAAGACATAAAGAGACATTTCACCAAAAAGGATATACAAATGGTAAATAACCACACAGAAAGATATTCAACAGCATGAGCCATTAGGGAAATGTAAGTTAAAACTATAATGAGATATCACTACACATCTATCAGAAAAAAAGAAAAAAAAAACATTGCCATCGAGTTGATTCTGACTCAAAGCAACCCCACAGGACAGAGTAGAGCTGCCCCACAGAGTTTCCAAGGAGTGCCTGGTGGGTTCGAACTGCCAACCTTTTGGTTAGCAGCCATAGCACTTAACCACTACTCCGCCAGGGTTTCAGTCTGTCAGAATAGCTAAAATAAAAAATAGTCATAACACCAAATCCTGATGAGGATCAAGAGAAAATAGATCACTCATACATTACTGGTGGGAATGTAAAACTTTACAGCCACTGTGGAAAATAGTTTGTCAGTTTTTTTTTTTTTTTAAATAAAACTAAACAATCAAATAAAGTAGGACCCAGTAATCACAATCCTAGGCATTCATCTCAGAGAAATCAAGACTTATGTTCACACAAGAACTTGTATATTAGTGTTCATACCAGTTTTATTCATAATAGCCCAAAACTGGAAATGAGATGTCTTTTATGGAGGAATAGATAAACCGTGTTATATCCACATATAGAATACTACTTAGCAATTAAAATCGAATAAACTGTTGATACCCATGACAACCTGGATGAATCTCCAGAGAATTATGCTGTATGGTAATCTACTGTATGAGTTCATTTATATGGCATCTTGAAATGACAATATTATAGAAATGAATAACCGATTAGTGATTGCCAGGGGTTAAGGAGATAGTGTGGGGTAGGAGGAAAGCAGATGTGCCTTAAAAGGTCAAAATGAGGGATCCTTGTGCTGACGGACCTGCTCTATATCTTGACTGTGTCAATGTCAGTATCCTGGTTGTAATATTGTACTACAGTTTTACAAGATGTTGCCATTGAGGGAAACTGAGTAAAGTGTTCATGGATCTCTATCATTTTTACAACTTCATGTAAGTCTATAATTATAACAAAATAAACATTTAATTGAGAAAATTAAGGACTATATTACTAAATCCTGGTGATATTTCTTTTAAAACCATGTCAGGATAAAGTAGAAGCCAACAATCAAGTCAAACAAACAAAACAACTTCTGTGAATCTAGGATTCTGGGCATAGAGGAAAGTTTGTTATGTAACTTCAAAGCAAAACCATACAATACTGCTATAAAAATTTGTGGCCCGAATATTATTCTGGTCATCACTGATCCATTTCGTTTGTTAGTTACCGAGAACCATATCCACTCTGTTGTTGTTGTTGTTAGCTGCCCTTGAATTGATTCTGACTCATGGCGACCCCATGTGTCCAGAGCAGAACTGCTCTACAGAGTTTTCAAGGCTGTGACCTTTCGGAAGCAGATTACCAGGCCTGTCTTCCAAGGCGCCTCTGAGTGAGTTCAAAATGCCAGCCTTTCAGCTCATAGTCGAGTGCTTAACTGTTCGCACCACCCAGGGAATTCTCTGGATAGCAATAATGTAAGTAAATTAAATGACTTTTCAAAGAAGTGGAAATTCTGCTATAATTAGAATTCTAACACTTTTTAGGGTTTTAAAGGATAGTGATTTTAAGAGTCTGGTATTGTTATTAGCAAGTTTTCCGGCTGAAAATAAGAGCTTAAGTATGTTAAATAGGAGATGGCATTCTTGGTTATATAAATATCCGGTATTTCTATAATTGTATTTGTGGCCTATAGTGAGTTCATTAAACTCACTCTACTTCAGTTATTTACTTTATGCTCCCCATGTGAAATCTCTTTTCCATATGCCTAAGCTTTTATAGGTATCTTTTCAACATTCAAGGGTCTACAAAGATCAATTTTCATTACGGTCAATGCCCAGACAGGACATATTACATATGAACTGCTGCTTAGAGTTGAATATTAATTCTCACAGTAAGTTTCATGGATCTCTTGTTCAAGGGGCTAGCAGAGTTTGGAAGAGTGAAATATACTAATTTCTGGGAAATACTATTAGTTAAAACTAGAAAAAAATATCAGGGAAATAACACTTGAGAAGACAGGAATCAGGACTGCTAAAATGATTTTGCTGCTAAAATGAAGTTCATTTTTATTTGACTGTGCAAGGTTAAGGTAGCACAGATGTACATTATAAAAAAAAATCTTTGTTTTGGAGAGGCAGATAAACAGTGAAAGGAAATGATATTCAAAAAAAAAATGTATTGCATATAGACAAATTATGCTATTGCTCCATCCTGCCCCCCACCCCCTTTCTTTCTTCCAAACTGTTACTCCTCCCTAGCTACTCCCTGTTCTGATGGCCCTGAAGGTTGGCAACATTACAGTGAATAGGTGATGCAAAAGGAGGTGGGGGTGATATAAACATAAACCTGGTAGAAGCAGTTAGTCCATAACTGCTCACTGTACTCCAAGGGAACTCTCTTTCTTCCTCTACTTTTCCAAACATACAGTTGGCTGAACAAGCTTGTCAACATCTCTCTTCTTTTGAGAAACCATTGATGTTCATTTTAATTTGATTAAATGACAACATAGAGGATGAAGGACCCATGATGTGATTTTTCCTGGATCCTAGCCCCCGGGGAAAGAAATGTGGCTATATCAATGAAAAATTTTGAGAAATTATTAACCTTTTCTACCACCCTATGGTCTTGCTGTAACATACTATACCATCCCTATCAAATGGCAATAAATCCAGTTTAAGTCACCACTTGTCCTCCCATGGTTACCCCTCCAATGTTAACAGCCCTGATTACAGGAAACGTTTTATTCCACAGCTATTTCCTTCTACTATGTCTGTTATGATACACTAGCCATCCATGGTCATCCAATAGATGCCTAACAATTACCTGGTTGGAAATCTCAGATACTCACTCATGTGATCCTTGAAAAAGTTAATTTAAACTCAAGGGCTCACTTATTATGTTTCTCTTTCTTTTTGGGAAGGGGTATGGCACTAGTGCCAGTGACTCTTGTTGATATTTTCATATCTAATAACTTGTAACATGAAACTTTGGGAAACATTGACTAATTTTTAGTTATTTGGTTCACTACCAAATTCACTTAAATTTTATTTATTATAAATAAATACCTTTTTATATGCTTTAGGGAATTTCCTTGAAATTTAGTAAGTAGTAGAAACGACAGAAAATTACACTAAGTTTTGCTGGTAAAGAGCCACCAATGCAAAGTGATATTGAAAGATTTCTCTGCGCTTCTGTCATCATGTCTATAGGATGGGGACAAAAGCAGCTCAACCAAACCCAGGTGGATATAGGTAATGACTTCATACAAGCACAGTGGATAAACAGGAGCATCATAACGTTGATTGAAATGGCTATGAAATTATGCCTTTTTATATAAAGTTCAAAATAAAACTAAGCATATTTTTTTGCACATATGTATTTGATAAAAAAAATTTTTAAACATATGAATAATAAACAAATTTAGGAAAATATTTACCTCTTAGGGAGAAGCAGAGGGCTAGAATGTGGCAGGAACACTTTAATAAACATTAGCAATTATTAGTTATGTTATGGTCTGAAATTTTCTTTACAATCAGCTGTGAATTATTATTATTGATTCTTCCATATTTAAATTGTTTTCTTTCTAGGCCTCTAGGTGGTACAAACGATTTGCGCTTGACTGCTAATCTACAGGGTTCAAACCAACCCAGCAGCACTGTGGAAGAAAAAACCTGGCAATCTGCTTCCAATAAGATCACAGTCAAGAAAACCCTATCGCGCTGTTCTACTCTATAACAAATGGGTCTCCATAAGTCAGCAACAGCTTAAGGGCAACTAGCAACAACAACAATATTTTCATTTTATTATCCAGGGTGTCTCTCCAAGTGAGTTTGCCCACTTCTTTCAGGAGTAATATATTTTTATTTGCAACAAAACAATGTCATGAATAGCATACCCAGAGATAAATAAGTTCCATTAAGAGAGAGTTATTAAAGGGTGTGGCTTATCTAAATTTGACCAATCTTAGTGCCAGCATCATGACTCTAATACTATAGAGGGTCCATTCAGCCTCGGAGCTGAATGCAGCAATTTATAGCAGGAGTTCTTTAATTTGGGATTTTAAAAAGTTGACAAATGTTGTTGTTGTTAGGTGCCCTTGAGACATTTCCTACTCATAGCCACCCTATGTATAACAGAACAAAACACTGTGCAGTCCCGTGCCATCCTCATAATCGTTGCTGTGTTTGAGCCAATTGTTGCAGCCACTATGTCAATCTATCTCATCTAGGGTCTTCCTCTTTTTGGCTGACCATCTACATTACCAAGCATGATGTCCTTCTCCAGGGACTGGTCCCTCCTGAATAACATGTCCAAAGTATGTAAGGTGAAGTCTCCCAATTCTCGCTTCCAAGGACCACTCTGGCTGTACTTCTAAGACAGGCTTGTTTGTTCTTCTAGCAGTATATTCAATATTCTTCATCGACATCATCATTCAAAGGGTATATTTCTTCTTCCATCTTCCTTATTCATTGTCCAGCTTTCACATGCATATGACGCAATTGAAAATATCATGGCTTGGGTCAGGTACGCCTTAGTCCTTAAAGTGACATCTATACCTTTTAACACTTTAAAGAGGTCTTTTGCAGGAGATTTTCCCAATGCAATAAAACATTGATTTCTTGACTGCTGCTTCAATGGGCATTGATTGTGGATCCAAGTAAAATGAAATCCTTCACAACTTCAAAATTTCTCCATTTATCATGATGTTGCTTCTAGTCCAGTTGTGAGGATTGTTGTTTTCTTTATGTTGAGATGTAATCCATATTGAAGGCTGGATCTTCATCAGTAAGTACTTCAAGTCCCCTTCACTTTCAGTATGCCAGGTTGTGTTATCTGCATTTCAAAGGTTGTTAAATGAATCTTCCATCAATCCTGATGCTATGTTCTTCTTCACATTGTCCAGCTTTTCAGATTATTTGTTCAGCATACAGATTGAATAAGTATGGTGAGAGGATACAACCCTGATGCACACTTCTTTTAAAACATGCAGCATCCCCTCGTCCCTTTGGAATGGCTGCCTCTTGGGCTATGTACAGGTGCTACATGAGCACGATTAAGTGTTCTGGAGTTCCCATTCTTCTCAATGTTATCCATAATTTGTTATGATCCACACCGTTGAATGCCTTAGCATAGTCAGTAAAACACAGGCAAACTTGTTCCTGATGTTCTCTGCTTTCAGCCAAGATCCGTCTGACATCAGCAATGATATCCCTCGTTCCATGTCCTCTTTTGAATCCAACTTGAATTTCTGGCCATTCCCTGTAGATGTACTGCTACAACCATTTTTGAATTATCTTCAGCAAGATTTTACTTGTGTGTGATATTAATGATACTGTTTGATAATTTTTGCATTCTGTTGGATCACTTTTCTTTGGACTGGCCACAAATATGGATCTCTTCCAGTTGGTTGGCCATCTAGCTGTCTTCCAAATTTCTTGGCATAAACAAGTGAGTACCTCCAGCACTGCATGCATTTGTTGAAACATCTCAACTGGTATTCCATCAATTCCTGGAGCTTTTTTTTTTTGCCAATTCCTTCAGTGCACCTTGGACCTCTTCGTCCAGTACCATCAATACTTGATCATATGCTACCTCCTGAAATGGTCGAGAGTTGACCAATTCTTTTTGGTACAGTAATTCTGTGTATTCCTTCCATCTTCTTCTGATGCGTCCTGCATCTTTCAATATTTTGCTCATAGAATCCTTCAAAATTGCAATTCGAAGGCTTAAATTTTTCCTTCAGTTCTTTCAGCTTGAGAGATGCCAAGCATGTTCTTCCCTTTTGGTTTTCTAACTCCAGGGCTTTGAACACTTCATTATAATACTTTACTTTGTTTTCTCTAGCCGTCCTTAGAATCTTCTGTTCAGCTTTTACTTCATTATTTCTCCCATTTGCTTTAGCTATTCTAAGTTCAAAGGCAAGTTTCACAGTCTCTTCTGACATCCGCTTCAGTCTTTTCTTTCTTTCCTGTGTTTTTAATGACCTTCTGCTTTCTTCATGCATGATGTCCTTGATGTCATCCCATAGCTCATCTGGTCATCAGTCATTAGTGTTCTGTGTATCAAATCTATTCTTAAGATGGTCTCCAAATTCAGGTGGAATATACTCAAGGTTGTATGCTGACTTTCACAGGCTTGTTTGAATTTTCTGCAGCTTCTACTTGAACTTGCATATGAGTAATTGTTGGTCTGTTCCACAGTTGGCCCCTGGCTTTGTTCTGACTGATGATGATATTGAGCTTTTCAATCATCTCCTCCCACAGACGTAGTTGATTTGATTGCTGTGTTTTCCGTCTGGTGAGGTACATGTGTATAGCCACCATTTATGTTTTGGAAAGGTATTTGCAATAGAGAAGTTTTTGATCTTGTAAAATTCTATCATGTGATCTCAGCTTCATTTCTATCACCAAATCCATACTTTCTAACTACAGACCTTTCTTTTTTGTTCCCAACTTTTGCATTCCAATCACCAGTAATTATCAATGCTTCTTGATTGCATGTTTGATCAATTTCAGACTGCAGAAGTTGGTAAAAATCTTCAATTTCATCATCTTTGGCATCAGTGTTTGTTGCATAAATTTGAATAATGGTCATATTAACTGATCTTCTTGTAGACATATGGATATTATCCTATCACTCACAGCATTGTACTTCAGAATAGATCTTGAAATGTTCTTTTTGACAATGAATGTGACCCTATTCCTCTTCAATTTGTCATTCCTAGCATAGTAGGACATATGAATGCCTGATTCAAAATGGCCAATATCAGTCCATTTCAGCTTACTAATGCCTAGGATATCAATCTTTATGGGTTTGATTTCATTGGGATGGAGTCAAGCTATCAGGACCTTCATTTACTGATGAGGCACGAATCAAAATGAGGAGAAACAACTGCAAATATCCATTAATAATCACAACATGGAATGTAGGAAGTATGAATCTAGGAAAATTGGAAGTTGTCAAAAGAAGATATAAGGAGCATCAAAAGAAGATGGAAGGAATACACAGAGTCACTGTACCAAAAGGAGTTGGTCAATGTTCCACCTTTTCAGGAGGTAGCGTATGATCAAGAACTGATGATACTGAAGGAAGAGGTCCGAGTTGCACTGAAGACACCAGTGAAAAACAAGGTTACAAGAAATAACAGGATACCAATTGAGATGTTTCAACAAAGGGATGCAGCGCTGCAGGTGCTCGTTCATCTATGCCAAGAAATTTGGAAGGCAGTTACCTGGCCAGCTGACAGGAAGAGATCCAAATCTGTGCCCATTTAAAAGACAGATGATCTAACAGAATGCAGAAATTATTTAAAAAAAAATCATTAATATCACAAGTAAGTAAAATTTTGCTGAATATTATTCAAAAGCAGTTGCAGCAGTGTATGGACAGGAAACTACCAGAAATTCAAGCCTGATTTAGAAGAAACAAGGAATATTCTCGCTGATTTCAGATGGATTCTGGCTGAAATCAGAATATCAAAAAGATGTTTACCTGTGTTTTATTGACTATGCAAAGGCATTTGACTGTGTGTATCACAACAAATTACGGATAACATTGAGAAGAACAAGAATTCCAGAGCACTTAATTGTGCTCATGTGGAACCCGTACATAGACTAAGAAGTAGTTGTTCAAACAGAACAAGGTGATATTGCATGGTTTATAGTCAAGAAAGGTGTGAGTCAGGACTGTATCCTTTCACCAAATTTGTTCAATCTGTATGTTGAACAAGTAATCTGAGAAGCTGGACTAGTGAAGAAGAATGCTGCATCAGCATTGGAGGAAGACTCATTAGCAACCGTGATGACACAACCTTGCTTACTGAAAGTGAAGAAGTGATGAAGATTAAAGACTATAGTATGGATTAAACCTCAGCATAAAGAAAACAAAAATCCCTACAACTGGACCAGCAAGCAACATCATGATAAATGGAGAAATATTGAAGTTATAAAGGATTTCATTTTACTTAAATCCACAATCAATGCCCATGTAAGCAGCAGCCAAGAAATCAAAGGACATAATTGCATTAGGAAAATCTCCTGCAAAAGATCCCTTTAAAGTGTTAAAAAGCAAAGTTGTCACTTCACAGACTAAGGTGTACCTGACCCAAGCCATGGTGTTTTTAATCGCTTTGTATGCATGCTTCTCAAATTATTTGTTCAGCATACAGATTGAATAAATTTGGTGAAAGGGTAAAACCCTGACGCACACCTTTTCTGATTTTAAACTAGTCAGTATCCTCTTTTTCTGTTCGAACTACTGCCTCTTAGTCTACGTTCAGATCAGCATGAGCACAATTAAGTGTCCTGAAATTCCCATTCTTTGTGTTTTCCACAAGTTGTTATGATCCACACAGTCAAAAATCTTTTGCATAATCAATAATACACAGGTAAACATCTTTCTGGAATTCTCTGCCTTCAGCCAAGATTCATCTGATATCGGCAATGATATCCCTCATTCCATATCCTCTTCTGAATCTGACTTGAATTTCTGGCACGTCCCTGTTGATATACTGTTGCAGCTGTCTTTACAAAATGCACATAGCTTAAGAATCTTTATGATTATTATCCTACTATTCTAAGCCCTTGTTATCTAGATCAGAATATACTGGTTTCCACAAATAGTCTTTCTTTCTCGATCTTGCTTTGGCTCTCGCTCTCTCACTATATCTCCATCTCCATTTCTATGTCTATATCTCATTCCCAAATTCTTACTCCTCTTTTTTTTTTTTAAACTTTTCTGTAGTGTGTACATAATAGTCTTTCTGTCCCCAAGGTAGTACAATATAAGGCCTTTCCCAGTCATAATTTCTGCATTTCAAAGACATTTTTAGCATATATATGTGCATATATGATATATTTCATATTGTGGAATAAACAAATGTGCCTAGAACTGGGCAATCAGGTGCTGTTGATCCTATTTGACTCTCTTACATGTTTGCATTCTTTATTACCACATGTTAGAGGCTCAAGGTTAAAGCCTGAACTTTTATGGGAATGAGAGTATGTGTTTTGTGTGTATTTTTCTTTTCATTTTGGAATTGGATGATGGATGATTCACTGGTGAGAACACCAAGTTAAATAAAATAAAAATCAGTCCAGAAGGAGCCATGCATTTAGTTGTTTGTGAACTATTATGTTTAGGCCTTAGCAATTTCTCAGCCTTGCATAAGTACTATTACAATATTCTGAAACCTTTTCAACATAATTTCTTCTCTTTCCCGTTTTGCAACTTTTTGACCTCATCCTCATTCTGATTTATAATTAAATAAGTTGCTTCTTGACATATATAACTCTTAAGTCTGCAACCTGAAATAGAATTTCTTCTAAGAGGAATCAAGTTTATCTTTACTAATGAGTCATTAGGTTTCATTTCTATAGCCAAGTGCACAATACCCTTTATTCGGTATCATGTGTCGAACCCAGAAACTTCCCTGAATGCCAGAATATCACTCCTCCTTTCTCCACACTCTTTTTCCAGGGATCCATGCATTTCTGTTCCCTCGCCTCAGCCCTGATGCACACGCCTGCTCCTTCCAGCCCAGCCATATCTGCAAGCTGCCAAGCGCACTACACTTGCCCAGGAGGCTTGAGGCTTTTGAGTTTACACAGCCAAGTATCCAGAGACTGATGGACTCCACCCAGTACTTTTGGATTTTGATTTAGGCATTATTTTTCACATAGACTTTCAGAAATGAAAGGTTGTTTTACCAAATCCCCATGCCACCGGCCCTTTCTATTTATTTATGTATTTTTCATGTTCTCAGCTACAAAGTAGCAGCCAACCTAGAAGGAGCCAATCTAGAAGGAAAGAGCAGAGGGCCTGGGGAGTGCATTGAGTTTCACAACAAACAGATGCCAGCTGCCTGCTGGCTAAGGGCCTTATATACTGAAGGGCTTTTATAATTTTGAATTTCCTTCCAAGCTACTTCACCAAGAGGTTTTCTTTTGAGTTTTGGTGGTGAAGGGTGATAGAATGATGACAGGTTAGCATGATGCAGTTTTTACTAATTGAATAGAAAGGAGCTTAAAGGCTGTGAAGGAAACATCTAGAAACAGCTAGAGACTGTTTCCCTTGAGAGCTGAGAGGTTCAGTTGAGTGACCATAAATCACCAAAGGAAGCCTGTTTGCTTCTCACAACATTCTTATTTCTTTCCAGAATTTGGAGTGAAGAATCTCTGGAATTAGCAGATTACTATGTTTTATTACCTCACATCTGATGACGTTTATGGTTACCCAGAAAAACTAAACCTGTTGCCATCAAGTCCATTCTTACTCCCGGCGACCCTATAGGACAGTTTATGGTTAAAAAAAAAAAAGTTGCCGTCGAGTCAATTCTGACTTATAGCGACCCTATAGGACAGAGTAGAACTGCCACCGTAGAGTTTCTAAGGAGCGCCTGGTGGATTCTAACTGCCGACCTCTTGGTTAGCAGCCATAGCACTTACTACTAAGCCACCGGGGTTTCCAGTTTATGGTTAGGATATACAAAATACCAGACAAATTGACTGAAAGGGTTAAAAATATCATTTCATCACAGTCAATTTGTTGCTAGTGTCTCACAAATTAAAAGAAAAAAAAATCATTTTCAGTTGTTGAATCCATTTTCCTAAAATGAATTCATCGTTAACTAAAACTATATTCTCTTGCACTTACCCATTGTGGTCAAGTCATTTCCAACTCATAGCAACCCTGTGGGACACAATAGAACTGCTGTAATCTTCGTGGAAGCAGACCGGCCTATCTTTTTCCTGTGGAGTGGCTGGTGAGTTTGAACTGCTTAACCATTGTGCCATCAGGGTTCCCTCTTGCACTTAGGAGATAGTTTTGCTGTTATTGTTTTTTTTTTTTTTTAAATTGGTATTTAAATTTCCAGAGATACTGAATGGACAGCCCTCTGGCAACCCACCTTCCCTCATACAAGCTGAGAAATCAGAAATGCAGGGCACTAACTCTCAGTGGCACAAACTTGATGCAATTTTCTCATCTGTACCTGTATTGAAATATGCTCTCTTCTCTTGAGGACATAGGAAGGTAAGGCTGCCTGCCGCATCCTAATGACATCTAGGGGGCTTCTTGGTCTTGGTGGGCCCAATGTTAGGTCTAGTATTTGGTTCTCAGCTGTCTGTGTCCAAGATTTCAATGCCACAGTTATAGAGTGAGGCTCTGAGGAAATTTGTGAGCCTGATTATATACACATCAGAAATGCATCTATAAAGTAAATTCACATATATACATTTATATTGGAATAAATCTTTCCAATTATTAAAAAAGATATTTCTATTATACTTACAAAAACTCATTGCCATCGAGTCAATTGTGACTCATAGCGACACTACAGGACAGAGTAGAATTGCCCCACAGGGTTTCCAAGGAGCACCTGGTAGATTTGAACTGCCAGCCTTTTGGTTAACAGCCATAGCACTCAGCCACTACACCACTAGGTCTATTATACAAGACATCCCAAATAAAATATTAATGTCCTTAGAAATAAAATTAGCATGCAGAGATTGTTTGGGGAGTGGGTGATCATAGAGAAGGACTGGAGTGGGATTAAAGACTTTTTCATTTAAGCCCTTTCAACACTGCTGCTCTACAAAATTGTTTCTCTTTTTCCTGGGGACCAGAATATGTCACTCAAATATGCCAATTGCAGTCAATCTCTCTTTCTTATTTATGCACTAACTTGCTCTCACTCTCTCTTTTTCTCTCTTCCCTTCTAAAATTTTTCTGTTAGCCACTAGCACATTCCTTCTGTTAGCTCCTTTGTCTCATATTCCATTATGACTGCCTTTCATTTTCATTCTCACTAACACCTTTCTTCATTTCATCATACTTTTATACTATGTTATAACTCATAAGGGTACAGATTTTTCCTTAAATAGTCCATCAGAGTGGCTATTTCCATTTTTCGCAAGATTAATCTTCTCAATAAACCATTTCCAAACTTTTTTTTTTTTTTTTTGCAATGGAGGTTATTTGGAGAAGAAATCCCACCCATTCACAGTGTACACATTCTTATTGCTCTCTAGCACAATTGTTGGTATTTCCTTTGGAGTCCATCTACGTTTTCAAGCTTTACTCCTTATATGTCCCCAAAATCTACCTCTCCAAATGGCTCTTTTACAAGAGTCACTGGAATTAGAAGTACCATTTGCAGTGAAACTACATGGGAAAGTAAACTGGCTTTGGCACCCTTGAACTTAACCAACTGTATCGAGGAGACAGATTAGGGAGGCAATATTGTGCGGCAATTCAGAAATTGGACCCTCTTATCAGAAAGATCCAGATTTGAATTTCCCCTCCACTGTTACTACAGCTGTGGAACCGTGAGTGAGTTCTACATGAGCTTCAACTTTCTTATCTGTGAAGTGTAAAAAATAAATCTTCCTCCCCCACCTTCTTACCTTACTCCCCACCATCCCCCTATCCGAGGGTCATTGTAAGGCTTCAGTGAGAGAACCTATAATATGCCAAGTACTGGGAATGGAGGGAGTGGGCCATCAGTAAATATCAGCTAACATGCTAGCACCTGGAACAGGGTAAAGCTGCTGGGCTGCATTGTCTGCTGTCAACCCAGCCTCATGACCACCCCCTTCTAAAAAAATAAATAAATAAGGTCCTGGGAATTATGTCTCCCAAATTCCCCTTTCTTGTTGCGTTCTGGGTAGAATTTTCCACTAAAAGGAAGTTGATAAGATTTGGACTGTGAAAAAAGAATCTATGCCATTATTTTCTGGAGGTGGCTGCAGCCAGACTTGTAGGCAGGTGTGAGAGTCACAGCAGCCTCTCAGGGAGTACGTGAGAACCAGCGCATCATTGCTGCAGACTGCAGAAATCTTCAGTGCCTGCCTTTCCAGGCTCCCTGACTTTCCAGCGTCAGCTTCGCTGACTCTCCAAGGCAACTCCCAGAGCTCCCCTCCCCAGCTCTTCCAACATCCATGTAAAGCCTAATTTCTGAGTGAAAGCTTTTATTCTTACAATATTAGAGCAGACCTGTTTTCCTGTTATTGTCAAGTTAGGAAAGTTGTAGGGAGGGTGGAATTCACCTGAAAGAGTGCAGCTGTTCCTCTGCTCACTCCATGGAGAGGATTCGCATATAGGTTTTTTGATGAAAATTATTTCCCTCCATTAGACTCTATCATCAAACCCGGTGCTCTGCACATAGTAAGAACTCAGTTGCCATTTGCTGAATGCTGGCATGATTGCATGACTGCTTCTGTCTGCCTTACCACTCGTTCCCCTTCTTCTGAGTGCTAGATCCTGTGCGAGGACCTGTGGATAGTAAAATGTATAAATTCTTAGTCCTTCAATCTTTCCTTAAGCCAGATGGTAAAAATCTTCAGTCATCAAAATACTGAATGATGCTATATAAAAGTTTAAAGAGAAGAGGAACAAATATAAGTAAAAGGATATACAGAGTGGCTGCTTTGGAATAATAATAATAACTAATATTTATAAAGGTGCCCTGGTGGTGCAGTGGTTAAGTGTTTGGCTGCTAACCAGCTGTTTGAACCCATCAGCTGCTCTGCAGGAGAAAGATCTGGCAATCTGCTTCTGTAAAGATTACAGCCTTGGAAACCCTATGGGGCAGTTCTACTCTGTCCTATGAGTTGGCATCAATTCAATGGTGACGTGTTAATATTTGTAGAGTGTTTACTAAATACCATGAACTTTGTCAAACATATTACATGCAGCATCTGCACTAGTTCCTACAACAGTCACATGAGGTAGATTTAATTTATTATATACTTTGTAGATGAGGAAAGTGATGTGTAGAGGTGTCAAGTAGCTTTCCCAAGGTCATGTACCCAAAGTGTGGTGCAGCCATCGTTCAAACCCAAGGTGTCCATCTGCAGAGCCAACACTTTTTGGTAAAATAAAGACAGACTATTAAAAAATTACCCTTGAGGAACAAGAAAATCAGACTGTATGGAGTGTGGATCATAAGAAGCTGTGTGGAATGGGGTCTAGCAGAAATCTAGTGACAGAAGTTACTCATAGGAGTTGAGAATGAAGTTTAAATACATTATAGATGATCTTAGGAGGTAAAGAAAAGACTCATAATATCAAAGGTAGAAAAATGATTCAATAAAAATTTAATAGAAATGCAGTATAAATATGCCCAGGATCTAAGTGTGGCCACTTGATCAGCTACAGAATAGATAATAATCTTTGATAGGTCAAATCTCAGAGCTTTGAAAGTTTAGATAGGAGAACATTATATTATCTACTTTATAAGGTTTACTCTACAAATTCCAAAGACTTTGGGGCAGTAAATTTAGAAATAAACAGCTTAGCAACAAGGTTGTTCCTAGATACATTAAAATCACAAGGATTCAAAGTCTGGAAGGAATAGTTCATTGAGGAAAATTGGGCTGTTCTTCTCAAAGAAAGTGAGGTTGGGCAGGAAAAAATAAAAGCAAATATATATTAAATTTGGCATTTGAAATATCTGTCATAATTTTGAAATGTACGAATTTTGTCTAAAATACCTGACTGGCATGTTGAGTCTGCATATACTTCTCAGGGCCTTTGAGCCCACTATCATTTCCTGTCTATTCTTGACGATAGCTTTCCTGTCACTACTGGCTTGTAGCCTCGGAGGTCAGATGTTACGGTGGAAAGAGCACCAGACCGAGAATCCTGAATTCCAGGTGGGACCCTGGGAATCTTTTGATTTGGCTACAGTACATCAAAGTTCAAATGAACCTGTTCTAAATAAAAGGAAATAGTTGACTCTAAGAACCTCTGCGGCTCTAAAATTCTTTTACTCTTTGCTGGTCCTTGTCACTTAAAAAGTTGTGAAATTCCTTTCCTACAGCATGCTTTCCCTCAATTACCCTGAGTTGTTGCTTGTTTTCTCTAACATGTTGGCATATGAACTTAGGCTGTCCACCAAATATGGTCTGTTAAGGTGAGAACATTCATTTATTTGAACATTTATGTATCAACTTAGCCCGTTACCCGTTGCTGTTGAATCGATTCCAACTCATAGCAGCCTTATTAGGACAGAGTAGAACTGCCCCTTTGAGTATCCAAAGAGCACCTGGTGGATTCAAACTGCTGACCTTTTTGTTGGCAGACGTAGCTCTTAACCATTACACCACCAGGGTTTCCATATATCAGCTTAGCTCTGATTTTTTAAAGATGTTACAAGCATGGTATACTGGGATGAGTACATATTAGAGGCTGCAAATATTCAATTGGCTAAATGCTACCAGGCCACTTCATTGTCTTTTACATAGAAACAAAACCTTTCTCAAAGAATTGTTTTTATCATTAGCAATCAATTAGCAGGTAAAGGAAAAGGTTCAAAACATCAAAGGTGGAAAAAGATCTTCAATAAAAATACAATTCAAATACAGATCTATTTTATGGAGGAGCAAACTGAAACAAAGGGAGGCTAAAATCCTTGTCTAGTTTATACAATTAGTGACTAATACTACATGTCTTCCAATTCTAAATCTAATTTTCTTCCATCTATGCCACATAGCTATAGTCTACAAAATGTAGGTTTGAAATGAAGAGTCCAGGAAGTTAACTCTTGTTCCAAATGACCATCCATTTCCTCAAATATCATATGTTGCATACTTACTGTGTGTCAGGCACAATGCTTGGCACAGGCAAGAGAAAGACAAAAAAAGTCAGTGATTACTAATCTGGTGTATGGGGTGTTGTTGGGTGCATGGAGACAATAAAACGGCAGTACCAGTACAATGTGAGGAGTAGGGTGATGAGCCAAGATAGTGTGTACTTTGGAAATACTATGTAGGGGATTGACACAGTGGCTGCAACAATGCGCTCAAGCATAACAATGATTGTGAGGATGGCATAGGACAGGTCAGTGTTTCACTGTCTTGTATATAGGGTCGCTATGAGTCAGAAAGTGACTTAATGGCACCTAACAACAACATCACAAAAAAAAAAAATTTTTTTTCTTTTTTTTTATATATATAGAGATACCTAATTCAGACCAGGTAGGTCAGGGAAGGTTTTCTGGAGCAAGTGGATAGCTAAGCTAAGCCTTAAAGGGTCAGATCCATTAAAATGACATAGAAATTACCCAGGCTCAGAAGGAAAAATAGACATAGTAGGCAAATGAAGCAGCATACAAAACAGCACAGAGAGTTAAAGGGACCTTGTACGTTTTTTTGTACGTTTGGAGAATAGCAAATGGTTCAGCTTGGCCTACACCAGGAGGGAAGAAAGAAAAGCCTTCACCTAAGAATTTTTCTTTTGTAAAATAATTAAATAGGTTTATGCTAAACTTAAAAGAGACCTGCAATTAATCACAAAAGGAAAATGGGTTTAAAAAGTAGGTGTGACAATAATATAAGGCCTGTAAGTACAGGGCCAATCCCAGAAGGAAGGAAAAATGAGACAGAAGCATGAAAATAGCTTGACCTTTGGTTGCTGGGAAGCAGATGAAGGTCTCTCTGTGTTCCCATCTGCACAAATCAAGTCAGCCAAGGTGCAAGTCACCTGAAGAAACAGTCATAAGTCACCATGTGCGTTTATTTTCCCTACCACAATCCAGAAGGAGGACCAAATCAATTCAGAATCTGTGGCTTTGCCTGCATGAGTGATAGCAGGTCGTTTTCAGTGGGCCAAGTCCAGCATTGTATTTATTCAGCGTTGAAATGTAGTGAGGGAACGGAGAATTGGTTGACTTCCAGAATTATGAAATAAAATATTTGGCTATAAAATTAACTAAATGAACAAATGTCTTTTGAGGTTTGTTGCAGTAGCTGCATTTTGCATCAAGTCTACTTTAGGATGTAGAGGATTTTTGTCTTATACTGTATTCTATTTACCTCAGCCGATGAAAATCATTAGTGTCGGAACACACATAATATTGTGTATTATGAAATCCCCGATCCTTTCCCTGAACCCCAATAGAAATTGATACCTGGATCACTATAAAGGAGATTTGCTCTCAACACTGGCCATCTCTCTAGGGAAGTAAAGTCTCCAGCATTTTTTTAACTCCCCGAAGCCAGTATTAACACATACCCTGAGGTTTTATTCACTTTAACGCTGTCAGTTTCCTTTGTCACCTGAGGCTGAAATTGGCTACCCAACTAAACTTAATTAGGTTGTATGTTCTTAGCTCTTGAGTTTATTACTATTAATAAATGTCTGATAAAAATGGGGTGGGCCCAACCATTCTATCAAAATCTCCAAATTGAGAAGGAATACATCAGGTTATCAGTTTCTCTATTCTTTGTATCCCATTGTGAATTCTAAAGCATAATTCTAAAACAGGATTTTAATAAAGCTGTAAATTATCATTTTGTAACAGTAAAAGTGGCTTATTGTTCTAGAAAAGTGGAAATGGCACTGCATTTAGTGTCAGAAGACCTGGTCTTTAGCTTTAGATGTGGAACTAACTAGACCCTTCATACTGAGCAAGTTAAAGCTTCCTGTTCTTCAAATTTTTCCTGTGTAAAATAAGTTATATGGATTAGGTAACCTCTGTGATTCCTTCCTGTGATTCTCTGAGTGGTCAAATAAATGTAGTTCATACAAGGTTTTGATTAAAAGAGAGAAAACTAGAAATTAAGCATATCTTACTATGAGACCACGGCATCAAATCATTTTTTAATGTTTGTCTTAATTGCCCTAATGATGATAGCCACAACCATCATGACATAGCATTTATCAAATGTCTCCATGTTCAAGCCTCCATGCTAGACACCAAGATACATCAAATAAACTGAACAGATGTGGTCCTGGCTGGGCTCCTAGGAGCACAACAGATAAAAAGAGAAAATGGTTTCCCACGTGAAACTGCTCCCTCAAAGGAACCATTCTTTAGGCTTTTTCTTCAGCATGATTCATAATGTGTAGTATTCTGTTCACTTCCAGGTTAAGAATGAATAACCAAGAACAGAACTGACAAATTAAGTCAGTCAGTGCCACCTGCAGTTGGAACATTGACATAAATTCTACTACTGGTTACGGGAAAGTCTAATGGAAACTGTTCAGAAGAAAATCAATGAAGCCATCAAATATTGGGCACTTGTTATATGTAGTTTTCAACAGGTGGATATAGCATGAAATTCAATACATTAAGACATTTATATTCTAGGTAAGAAGACAAGAGGTATGTCTAAAAATTGAAAATGATTCCAGAAATCAGTCATTTTTTTTAATAGTTAATGCTTATGTAAATAGAAATATGTATTGGTAAACAAAGGACCTTATGATTGGCATAAACAGAAAATATTCCATGAGCTGAACATACTATGACTGCTAGGATCTTTCCAAAACCACTGGGCCTTGAATGAGAGAGGAATTAGAAAGCAAGGTTAAAATAGAGATAAAAGGTGCTGAAAAGAGTTTGTGTTGTTGTTTGCTGTCGAGTCAATTCCGACTCATGATGACCCATGTGTGAAGAGTTGAACTGCTCCATAGAGTTTTCAAGGCTGTGACCTTTTTGGAAGCAGATCACCAGGCCTGTCTTCCAAGGTGCTGGGTGGGTTCAACACCAACGCTTCTGCCCGTAGTTGAGAGCTTAATCATCTGCACCATCAGGAAGCCCAGTAAGTGTTTAGTGCCTTATATTTACAAAGCATATCCGTAGACTTGATCTCATTTTATCTTCATAATAATTTTAAAAGCAAGGAAGTTAAGAATTTCTATGCCCATTTTAAAGATGAATAAAACCATCTAAGCAATGTTAAATGATATTTCCAAGTTCATACAATGGAAAGTGGCAGATTTGGGACTCGAAATCAAATCTTCTGTCTCACAAGCAAAGTTGCAAAGGCAAGAATGAAAAGGGGATGGTGAATGAAAAATCATCATGTAGGTAAGTTCTGCCTAGGTGAGAAATAAGAAATTATTGTCAAAGGCTAGGGTCAGATATTAAGGGCTTTGCAACCTAGGGAAGGTGAAAATATAAGCAGAGAAGTGGTACTGTGTTAGGGATACTTGAGGATGTTAATTCTAACATTAATTTACAGAAATAATTGAAAAACACTAGGGGCAGGGACGCCCATGTCCAGGATGTTGGCCTCATCATTGCTTAAGGGCCCAGTTTGTAGACTAATAAGTGGCAATGAGAAATGAAAGGTAGAGACAAATGCTTTAGGCATTGATGCTTCCTTCCATATGAATTTATTAGATCCCTACCAAAACGATCCTTACGTTTTGCATATCACAATAATCTACAGACATACGGAATAAGAAAATTTGGGGAAACGACTTGGACCCCGGAGGTAGTCCTGATAAACAGCCAATGTTGAGAACACGTGATCTTTCTGGCATGCCACGAGGTAGCAATAAAGTTTCGATGACTGATTGGACACAGCAACAAGAAGCATACAGAATCAAGACGATTCCAAATGTTTAAGCCTGGAGATAAATGTCTGGGAAAATGAGAATATCTTTGTCACGATCAAAAATAATCTACTGAGATTTCTCAGTCTTTCTGTGTTAAATTTAAAATTTAGAAAAGCCCACCCAATATAAAATACCTAGATTTTAGAAAATATATGATAAGTAAACATTGGCCATCGAATTGGTTCCAATCCATGGAGAACTGCTCCACAGGGTTTGCAATTGTTGATTTTTTGGAAGTAGATCACCAGGTCTGTCTTCCTAGCCACTTCTAAATGAACTGAAATCTCCAAAGTTTTTGTTAGCACCCCAGTATGTTAACCATTTGCATATAGAGATGTCATAAAATTTTATGATACATATGCTAAAAAATACATTGCTGAACTTATAATAAAGTTATTAAAATTCAAAAGGGCCAATAAAATAAATATGCATATGAAAGATATAAAAAAAGGGATTTTGAACATAAAAAACAAAAACCATCCCCCCATAAAAAACAAAACAAAGCAAAAAAAAAAAAAACTCAACACTGAATTGCCCTTGAGGCAAATGCAAATATCAGGCTAACACTTTTTTTTTTATATATTTTTTATTTTGCCCTAAGTGAAAGTTTACAAATCAAGACAGTCTCTCACACAAAAACTCATATACACCTAGCTACGTACTCTCAATTATTCTCGCCCTAATGAGACAGCCCACGCCCTCCCTACGCTCTCTTTTCGTGTCCATTTTGCCAGCTTCTAACCCCCTCTACCTTCTCATCTCCCCTCCAGGCAGGAGATGCCAACATAGTCTCAAGTGCCCACCTGATCCAAGAAGCTCACTCCTCACCAGCATCCCTCTCCAACCCATTGTCCAGTCCAATCCCTGGCTTAAGAGCTGGCTTTGGGAATGGTTCCTGTCCTGGGGCAACAGAGGATCTGGCGGCCATGACCACCGGGGTCCTTCTAGTCTCAGTCAGAGCATTAAGTCTGGTCTTTTTATGAGAATTTGGGGTCTGCATCCCACTGCTTTCCTGCTCCCTCAGAGGTTCTCTTTTGTGTTCCCTGTCAGGGCAGTCATCGGTTGTAGCCGGGCACCACCTAGTTCTTCTGGTCTCAGGATGATGTTCTCTCTGGTTCGTGTGGCCTTTTCTGTCTCTCGGGCTCGTAATTACCTTGTGTCCGTAGTGTTCTTCATTCTCCTTTGATTCAGGTGGGTTGAGACTCATTGATGTATCTTAAATAGCTGCTTGACAGCATTTAAGACCCCAGACGCCACTCTTCAAAGTGTGATGCAGAATGTTTTCTTAATAGATTTTATTGTGCCAATTGACTTAGATGTCCCCTGAAACCATGGTCCCCAAACTCCTACCCCTGCTACCTGGCCTTCAAAGAATTCAGTTTATTCAGGAAGCTTCTTTGCTTTTGGCTTAGTCCAGTTATGCTGTCCTCACCTGTATTGTGTGTTGTCTATTCCCTTCACCAAAAGTAGTTTTTAGCTACTATCTAATTAGTGAATATCCCTCTCCCTCCCTCCCTCCCTCCCTCCGCCCTCTCGTAGCCACAAAAGAATGTTTTCTTCTCAGTTTAAACTATTTCTCAAGTTCTTATAATAGTGGTCTCATACGATATTTGTCCTTTTGCAACTGACTAATTTCACTCAGCATAATGCCTTCCAAGTTCCTCCACGTTATGAAATGTTTCAAAGATTCATCACTGTTCTTTATCGATGCAAAGTATTCCATTGTGTGAATATACCATAATTTATTTATCCATTCATCCATTGATGGGCACCTTGGTTGCTTCCATCTTTTTGCTATTGTAAACAGTGCTGCAATAAGCATGGGTGTGCATATATCTGTTTGTGTAAAGGCTCTTACTTCTTTAGGATACATTCCAAGGAGTGGGATTGCTGGATTGTATGGTAGTTCTATTTCTAGTTTTTTAAGGAAGCGCCAAAGCAATTTCCAAAGTGGTTGTACCATTTTACATTCCCACCAGCAGTGTGTAAGTGTTCAGTCTCTCCACAGCCTCTCCAACATTTAATGTTTTGTGTTTTTTGGATTAATGCCAGCCTTGTTGGAGTGAGATGGAATCTCGTAGTAGTTTTGATTTGCATTTCTCTAATGACTAATGATCGTGAGCATTTCCTCATGTATCTGTTAGCTACCTGAATGTCTTCTTTAGTGAGGTGTCTGTTCATATCTTTTGCCCATTTTTTAATTGGGTTATTTGTCTTTTTGTAGTTGATTTTTTGCAGTATCATGTAGATTTTAGAGATCAGACGCTGATCGGAAATGTCATAGCTAAAAACTTTTTCCCAGTCTATAGGTAGTCTTTTTACTCTTTTGGTGAAGTCTTTGGATGAGCATAGTTGTTTGATTTTACGAGCTCCCAGTTATCTAGTTTTTCTTCTGCATTCTTAATAATGTTTTCTATACTGTTTATGCCATGTATTAGGGCTCCTAGTGTTGTCCCTATTTTTTCTTCCATGATCTTTATAGTTTTAGTCTTTATGTTTTGGTCTTTGATCCGTTTTGAGCTCGTTTTTGTGCATGGAGTGAGGTATGGGTCTTGTTTCATTTTTCTGCAGATGGATATCCAGTTATGCCAGCACCATTTGTTAAAAAGACTGTCTTTTCCCCATTTAACTGTTTTGGAGCCTTTGTCAAATATCAACTGCTCATATGTAGATGGATTTATGTCTGGATTCTCAATTCTGTTCCATTGGTCTATGTATCTGTTGTTGTACCAGTACCAGGCTGTTTTGACTACTGTGGCGGTATAATAGGCTCTAAAATCAGGTAGAGTAAGGCCTCCCACTTTGTTCTTCTTTTTCAGTAATGCTGTACTTCTCCGGAGCCTCTTCTCCTTCCATATGAAGTTGGTGATTTGTTTCTCTATCTCATTAAAGAATGTCATTGGAATCTGGATCGGAATTGCAATAAATGTATAGATTGCTTTTGGTAGAATAGCCATTTTTATAATGTTAAGTCTTCCTATACATTAGCAAGGTATGTTTTTCCATTTATGTAGGTCTCTTTTGGTTTCTGCAGAAGTGTATTGTAGTTTTCTTTGTATAAGTCTTTCACATCTCTGGTAAGATTTATTCCTAAGTATTTTATCTTCTTGAGGGATACTGTAAATGGTATTGATTTGATGATCCCTCTTCGATGTTCTTTCTGTTGTTGTAGAGGAATCCAACTGATTTTTGTATGTTTGTCTTGTATCCCAATACTCTGCTGAACTCTTCTATTAGTTTCAGCAGTTTTCTTGAGGATTCCTTAGGGTTTTCTGTGTATAAGATCATGTCATCTGCAAATAGAGATAATTTTACTTCTTCCTTGCCAATCTGGATGCCCTTTATTTCTTTGTCTAGCCCAATTGCTCTGGCTAGCACCTCCATCACCCTTTATTTCTTTGTCTAGCCCAATTGCTCTGGCTAGCACCTCCATCACAATGTTGAAAAAGAGCGGTGACAAAGGGCATCCTTGTCTGGTTCCCTTTCTCAAGGGAAACACTTTTAGGCTTTCTCCATTTAGGATAATGTTGGCTGTTGGCTTTGTATAAATGCCCTTTATTATGTTGAGGAATTTCACCTCTATTATTATTTTGCTGAGAGTTTTTATCATGAATGGGTGTTGAACTTTGTCAAATGCCTTTTCTGTATCATTTGATAAAATCATGTGATTCTTGTCTTTTGTCTTATTTATGTGATGGACTACATTAATTGTTTTTCTAATGTTGAACCATCCCTGCACACCTGGTATGAATCCCACTTGGTCATGGTGAATTATTTTTTTGACTGTTGTTGAATTCTATTGGCTAGAATTTGTTGAGGATTTTTGCATCTAAGTTCATGAGGGATATAGGTCTGTAATTTTCTTTTTTTATGGTATCTTTACCTGGTTTTGGTATCAGGGATATGCTGGGTTCATAGAATGAGTTTGGGAGTATTCCGTCCTTTTCTATGCTCTGAAATACCTTTAGTAGTAGTGGTGTTAACTCTTCTCTGAAAGTTTGGCAGAACTCTGCAGTGAAGCCATCGGGCCAAGGCTTTTTTTCTTGGGAGTTTTTTTATTATCTTTCAATCTCTTCTTTTGTTATGGGTCTATTTAGTTGTTCTCCCTCTGTTTGTGTTAGTTCAGGTAGGTAATATGTTTCTAGGAAATCATTCATTTCTTCTAGGTTTTCAAATTTGTTAGAGTACAATTTTTCACAGTAATCTGATATGATTCTTTTAATTTCAGTTGGGTCTGTTACAATATCGCCCATTTCATTTCTTATTTGGGTTATTTGCTTACTCTCCTGTTTTTCTTTTTTCAGTTTGGCCAATGGTTTATCAATTTTGTTGATTTTTTCAAAGAGCCAGGTTTTGGTCTTGTTAATTCTTTCAATTGTTTTTCTGTTATCTATTTCATTTAGTTCTGCTCTAATTTTATTATTTGTTTTCTTCTGGTGACTGTGGGTTTCTTTTGTTGCTCTCTTTCTATTTGTTTAAGTTGTAGGGATCATTCTCTGATTTTGGCCCTGTCTTCTTTTTGTATATGTGCATTTATTGATATAAATTGTCCTTAGAGTACTGCTTTTGCTGAGTCCCAAAGGTTCTGATAGGAAGCGTTTTTAATCTCATTGGATTCTATGAATTTCTTTATTCCATCCTTAATGTCTTCTATAACCCAGTGTTTTTGGAGCAGGGTATTGTTCAGTTTCCAAGTGTTTGATTTCTTTTCCCTGCTTTTTTTCTTATTGATTTCCACTTTTATGGTCTTATGGTCAAAGAAGATGCTTTGTAATATTTCGGTGTTTTGGATTCTGCAAAGGGTTGCTTTATGACCTAATATGTGGTCTTTTCTAGAGAATGGTCCGTGTGCACTAGAAAAGAAAGTATAGTTGGTTGCTGTTGGGTGGAGTGTTCTATATATGTCTATGAGGTCAAATTGGTTGATTGTGGCATTTAGATCTTCCATGTCTTTATTGAGGTTCTTTCTGGATGTCTTTTTCTTCACCGAAAGTGGTGTGTTAAAGTCTTCTACTATTATTGTGGAGCTGTCTATCTCACTTTTCAATGCTGATAGAGTTTGTTTTATGTATCTTGCAGCCCTGTCATTGGGTGCAAAAATATTTAATATGGTTATATCTTAGTATCACACATTTTTGAGGATTCACAGCCATCCAGGTGAACAAGAGACAATGGCTTTGTACCATGCAAGGTAAGGAGGTGAACCAAAGTCTCTGGTATCAAGATGGAACGCTGGATGAAATAACAGCCTCTGTGCAAAGTGGGGATAGGGTCTGATGATAAACAGAACTGACAAAGAATCCTCTAGCAGCAATTATGACACTGGGTAAAAAAAAAAATGCTAAAAATGATAGATTTCCCTGATAATTTTTAGGCATAGGCCATATACAAAAAAACAAAACAAAACAAAACAAAAAAAACCTGTTGACATCGAGTTGATTCTGACTCATAGCCACCCTGTAAGGCAGAGCAGGAATGCCTCACAGGGTTTCCAAGGAGCAGCTGGTGGATATAAACTGCCGACCTTTTGTTTAGCAGCCAAGCTCTTAACCACTGTGCCACCAGAGCTCCTAGGCCATATAACTGGGGTTCAAATTTATACCACTTGTCTGTTAGAACTGCATTGTCCAATATAGTAGCCACTAATATATATATATTTTTAATCACATCTGGCTATTGAGCACTTAAAATACGGATTGTTGAATTGTGCTGTAAGTGTAGAATACACACCAAATTTGGAAGACTTTTTATGAATGAAAAGAGCGTAAAGTATCTCAATACTTTCTATATTGATTACATGTTGAAGTAATAATGTTCTGGATACACTGGGTAAAACAAAATGTATTCTTAAAATTAATTTCACCTGTTCCTTTTTAGTTCTTTTTAATGTGGCTTGTGCATTTGTGGCTTGCATTATATTTCTAGGAAATTTCCAGTCAAGAAACATAAATTAAAATGAACTCAGTTAGTTAGTGACCCCTGGTCCCTCATCGAATCAAAATTAAAAAAAATTTAAGGAGGAAATATCTAAAACCCAAGATTCACTGGATTTCCACATATTAAGGACAATCAGATATTACTGCACCATCAAAAATTACTCTATGTATGAGAAAATAATACATCCTAGGAGATAGAAACAAATAAAAATAGTATATTTTAATTCCCAAGGGTTATAGGAATATATGTATGTGTGTGTGTATATAGATACATATACAGACATATAAACATTAAAAATATGGAATTGTGAAAAAAGGGCAAAAAAAGACATTCTATCAAAAATGGCCTTGAGTATTTGAAAGAAGAGAAAACAGTCTTTATATATATATATAATTGATATTTGAATTTTAACAAGATAAGCCATGAAAGTTTAAGAGACATAGAGAAATTGAAATGGATCAAGCCACATGTACCAAAAGTTTCTGAAGAAGATAATAGGAAAAATGGAGAATAAGCAATATTTGAAAAGATGATAACTATGAATTTTTTAGGATCGATAAAAAATTAATTTGTTTACTCCCTTGCAATGAGTTGGAATCGATTTGATGGCAACAGGTTTGTTTTTTGGGTTTTTTTGGTTAATAGTTATGAAGCAATCAGAGAGTTCATTCTACTTTTCACACACTCTCCCTTATTTTCCCTTTTTTTTTATGTTGAAGGATCCGTACATTGTCAAAGCATGTAATGTTGGCACACTATTACCCTTAATTCTCATCATTTGATCCTAGTTTTGTGGTAAGGTACGTTCATTGGAAATCCACCAGACTTTATGCTGAAGCTTTTCTAATCAATTTTCAGTTGTTTGGTACCTAATTCTCTTAGGTCACTCACGAATTGTTCATGGGAGCAGAACATCTTGAGTTCTTGTCTGTTTCTGGTAGCTAATAGCTTTTATACTTGAAGGACAATTTGATTGGATGTAAAATCCTCAGCTCATATTTTCTTTCCTTGAGTATATTAAAAATGTTGTTGTATTGTGGGGGCACCCTCTTATAAGGGCTGGAAGACCAAAGACCAATCTTTTCTTTTTCCTTGAAGCTTAGTAGGCATATAGTGTGCCCTTCTGGTATTCATATTCAAATATTTTATTTCATACAAATGGAAAGTTTTCTTGGTCGATAATTTTAGATATCTGTTCTGCTCCACCATTTCTCCAGGAAATATATCTCTACTTCTACATCTATATCTATAATCTCCTTTGCCTATCTTATTTCTATATCTATCACTTTCTTCTGGATCTTTTAAAGCTCTTTTTAAATTTGTTTCACTATTTGTTCTTCTTGTATTCTATCATCTTCTTTTTCCTTTTCTGTGCTTTCAGTGATACCACTTGACAATGTCTTCCTTTAATATGGCCTTCATCCCATAATTTTTTTTTCTCTTTTTTTATCATAATGTTTTTCTAAGTCCTGTCATCGCTTGTATATCATCCACTTATTGCCTAACCGTATCATTTTGATATATTATAATTCGAACTTATACTTTTCTCTCAAAGCTTTGATTATTTGTTTATTTTTTTTTTCAGTTTATTTGAAAATATTAGGCTGTAATTTTCATCTTCTTCATAGCTACCTTTTTCTGGCATGTTTTCATTATGCGTTAGAAATTAATTCAATTTATTTTCACTTTTGTTCTAGCAAGATCTTTGATGTCCCATCATATCCATTTCTTGTTGATCAAATTTAAATAACAGAGACTCCATTGTGCTATTTAGGGTTATGTTCCTATTGGAACGGACCAGGTTAGCTTTTACATGATTCCTAGTGTTGTTACTCTGAAGTATTGAAAGAAAAAAAGTTGGTATCTGTGTAGCTACTTTTCTGTCACACAGAGTTAAGCCTGATTCTCGTCTATGTTTTCTAGAGTTTTTACCTTCAAATGTAGTATTTAAATATTATATTACTTTCTGTGATCTGCGTTCTTTGGGGTTCTTTCCCCACAGTAGATGAACCTTCTTTCTCTTGGATTTCAAGTAATTCTGCTCTGCTGAAAGTGATCCATACACATCAGTCAAGTTCTGTCCCTACATTTATGCTGTACAAGGCTCTCCCTACCATGCCTGTTATAGGGAAGCCAGTCAGATCAAATTTCACTTCAGATTTGTGGGAAGCATGAAGGGGAAGGGTTTCATGCCAAGTTTAGTCGGAGCCTAGACATCTCACTGCCTCCGACTCCACATCCCCTCCTCGTGCTGTCCACCACCACCACATCCAAGGCCATACTCCTGTCTCAAAACATTTTCACAGCATGGATCTCTCTAGGGAGCATAGTCTAACCCTTCTGCTCAACTGGCTAGACAGCCACTTAGTGAATAAAAATTCTTTATATATACACGTATATATATATCAAAAGGTGTGCTTGCATATACTTTGTGATAGTACCATGGACTTGTTAAAAAACAAAATGCTCACAGGCTTGTATAAGAATGGAGCCCTGATGGTGCAGTGGTTAAGAGCTACAGCTTCTAACCAAAAGGTCGGCAGTTCAAATCCACCAGCCACTTCTTGGAACCCCTATGGGGCTGTTCTACTCAACTGAGTCTACTCTACTCAGTTTTGTCTACTCAGTTGGCTGAACAGCAATGGTTTTCTTTAAGAACCTTTCACCTGAAATTTCATGACACCCTTGACTTCTGGTGAGTGGTTAATATTTTCACCATGAACACAATCTGGAACCAAGTGTCACTTTATAGGATTTGTACTTTGCTTGATGTATGCTATATACATATTGAATGTATATACAGCTCTAAGTTTCCACCTTGGTTAACTCTTGTAGTTAATTATAACTGATCATCAAAAAAAGTTCTTTTTGTCTGTTTCTTTTCTTTATCAAGTATGAGAAAAATATTTAACAGAATCTCCCCAGCAGAGATCCTTTCATATCTCATTGGCTAGCACAGGGCTTCATGAATCCCTTAGCTACAAGGTACACTGGTAAAGAGAATATAAAAAAAATTAGCTTGTATAGTAAATGACAGGCAGGAAAAAGGGAGTGGGTATGGCTATTGAGTTCATATAGTTCCCATTTCCCACAATTGAGGAAAGAGATCTGCTATTTCTTTCAGACAATTTCCATCCTCTCCCCTTCCAGAACACTCCTCTTCCCACTTCAGTCAAATCCCTACTTTACTCCCCACCCTGTTAGACCTGGGTAGGAAAACAATCCCTTTAATGGATAAGAGGTAAGGAAATACAGGCAGGTGGATCAGCGGGAGACTGGCTGAGGGTAAATAATGAGTAGAAGTCACCTCTTTTACTTCTGATACAAGTGATTACATCTTCTCATTCCGTACATGAATGCTAGATTAATTTTTTCATTGAAACAATGCTACATTTCATAAGATTCTGAGGTAGCATATTAGCTAAATTATAATACTCCTTACGTATAGTACTTCTGCCATAGAATCTCACTTCTTACGTGGGATGATATAATGATCTGCAATTTTTTTTTTTTTTACTTTTACTCAAGTCCTTTCAAATAAAAACCATTGACAATTTAGGGACTGCCTCTCAGATACAAAAACTATTCAAAAGTTAGAGTTAGTTAGTAAAAGTGATTCAATAAAACCGGATTTGAACCCCAACAGCTATTTCTCAGCTGAGTAAACTTTGGCAAATTAAGGTCTTTGGGCATCAGTTTTCTTATCTGTAAAATGGGGAAAATTATCTACTTTGTATGATTGGTATGAAAATTATATTTTTTTATTTTGTAACTTTAGTATTTTCCTAAATATAACTGATTATTGTTTTAGGGCTATAATTAGAGACTTATGTAACTAGAACTGTGCTTTCCGATATTTCTGTAGTTATATCTTAAGGTTTGATTTGGCAGTAAAAACTCCCAATTCCCAACCTCTCATTTTAACAAATCCAAGATTGGTTATATTATGTCATGTATTTATGGCAGGAAGGAGGAGGTCATGGAAAAATTGCATTGATTAAGGGTAAAGTTCCACCGCTAATTGTTGTAATTGCTGTCAATAAGTTGTACACTTGTAAAAAGGTGAACTGGCAAAAGTTGTGTGATAGATATATTCACAATGACAACAAGAGTAGGCGCCGAAGCTGTTTATACACAACCAAAAATGTCATGGGATTTGGTTTCTCGGTTTGGAGGTTTAGGGACATGATTGCATGGGACATCTCTGGTAAATAGCCTAATAACGTGTTTAGTGCTTCCATTCTACCTCCTAGTTCATTGTGTAGGGCATGGGGTCTTAAAAGCTTGCAAACAGCCATCCAAGACACAACAGTTGGTCTCTATTTTACTGAATCAACAGAGGAAGAAGGAGAGTCAAGAATAGGAGGAGGATACGGAATGCGTGACTAAATGCCTCTGTGAATAACTGCCACCTTTGCTATGAGACCAGAAGAACTGGATGGTGCCTGGCTAACATTACTGAATATTTTTATCAAAGATACTATAGAAGAATTCTGATTAAAATGGGGGAAATGCAGAACAGAATTTCAAATTCTCATGCACTTCAGACTTTCTGGAGTCATGCAGGCTGGATGAACCCCTGAAACTATTGTCTGAGATAATCTTTAAAATTAAAACCAAAAATATTCCCTGAAGTCTTCTTAAAATGATAGTTTAGCTTAACTTGTAAAAAAAAAAAAAAAAAAAGTCTGCCCTGAGTATTATGCTCTTTTAAGAACTATCTAATGGGATCAAAGTGACAACAGAAACTCAAAAGATTAGATAGGAACTTTGGGGGGCAGTAAGTTTATGTTAATGGGGGAGGAAAAAAATCAGAAATGGAGGGTGAGAATAGTTGCACAACAATAATGTAATCCATGTCAATGAATTGTACATGTAGAAACTGTTAAACTGGTATATGTTTTGCTGTGTACTTTCTCAACCACAACAACAAAATGAAATTTAAAAAAGAGAGAGAAAAAAACAGTAATTAGTATCTAAAACTGCTGGATATTTATTATGCACCAGGCACCATGCTCAGAATGTAAGGAATCATCTCCTTTAATCCTCAGAATGGCCTATGAAAAAGCTATTACTCAAATTTGGAGAAATTACATCTCTTAGACCAGAGTTACAGTGCTAGGAATTGGCAGAGCTGGAATTTAAACCTAGATTTTTCTGATTCCAGAGACCAAGTTTGTAACCATTTTCCTTTACTGTCTCTATGATTAATTAGACAAATAAATAGGCAGATTGAAAAGACTTTGTTTAAGAGTAAATTGAAAGTTTTAGATCTACTGCTAGGGTCTGGTAAGAATATTTTAGTGGGTGGTCTGGCCAGGTTAGAACTGAAACTTAGTTATAAATAACCTAGGTAACAGAGTTAAGATCTATCTTCTATTACCTCTTCCTGAATACTAGCTAGAGCCCCTGATTTTCACAGGCTCAGAAGCCTGGCTAGGAAGAATTTGAGCTCAATCTTCATCTAGGGAAGCAAGCCCTCAAGTATACAACCATTTTCAATGGCCAAGAAAAAGCAGATGAGGAAAAGAAAAACATTATGAGTGAAATCACTATTTGAGAAAACAAAGAGACTCAGAAACAAGATCTGAGTGGGAAACAAAAACAAACAAGCACGATAATAACAACCACCACAAAACATAAGTTCTGGATTCTAGGTATGGCGTGATCCAGCTCTCAGGATGGTACTCACATTTACCATGAAGGAACACTTGTGTGCTGAAACTGAAAGTATTTTTTGCCAGGCATTCAGCAATTTGTTTGGAGATTCCTTCCCTTGAAGACTTGATGGTAAAGTTGAAAGAATGATATCAGGAGGATATAAGAACTGTTTGCAAGACCCACACCTTCAATGGATGAAGTGAGAGAGGGCTCCTTGTAAACCAGGAAAAAGAGGTGAAGCCAAAGGATGCCAATATCACTGCTATAAATAAATATTTAGCGATTTCACTAAAGTAAATCAGTATTGAATTTCATTCCAACTTGCAAAGTAAAATAGAAATTGATCAAGTGATAAAATGTAAAAAAAAAATTCAGGCAGATTAGAGAATATGGGATGGAGCAGTTGGGAAGAACAGTTTAATATAAAAGAAATAGGAAAGTTAGGACTACCTAGATATTTGAACCAATGTAAGTGAAAATGTTATTAAAATAAAAAGACACAAAGTCTACAACAAATTTAGGCAAAAATTAAAATAGATGATAAAATAGTAAAATCTCAATAGATAAACAGACAAATAGCATGGACAGGAAATTGATAAAAGAAGAAATATAGCTAATAAATAAACATAAAAAGTCTTAGTGGTGAAACAGTTAAGTGCTGGGCAGCTAACTGAAAGGTTGGCAGAAGAAGGACCTGGTGAGCAATCTGCTTCTGTAAAGATTACAGCCAAGAAAACCTTATGGGGTAGTTCTACTCTGTCACGTGGAGTCTCCATGAGTCGAAATCAACACGACAGCACCTAACAACAACAACCATATGAAAAAGTAAACACTAAGCTTCAGGGTCAATTAAAGGAGTACAAAATGAAAGAATAAAGCTATTTTTTTCTTATTAAACTAGTAGACATTGAAAAATGGTAATCAGTGCTAAGATGTACCAAGCGAAATGGGTATATATTGCTGGTGGAAATGCAAATAACTCTAACCGGTTCTTGGAAGGTAGTCAGCGGTACCCACAAAGTTTCCAAGTTTATAATATTTGACCCATTATTTCCAAATTCCTAACCTAAATAAGTAAAACTATATAAAGACAAAATTTTACATATAAAGATAATAAGTGTATTACATCCAGATTCAATGTAGCAAATTGGAAAAAATGGAAGCACCTTTAGGGGAAAGGTTTGGTGACATGAGAATGATAGTTACAAATACCATGTAATCACATGAGTGAATGCTCATATAATAAGTCAAAGTAGTCCAAGTCAAAGTAGTAGGATGTGAAATTGCCTATACATAAAATACATTAAAAAAATGCTTATTATAAAAAAGAAAATCCTTTCTATAGAAAAAAAGAATTTAGCCCAAAATGTTTACACTAATTATAAGGGTAAGAATTATAAGAGTAAGAATATGACTGTTTTCTGTTTTTCTTCTGAATTTACTTTAACTTTATAAAAAGTTTTAAAAACCTTAATAAATAATACACAATAGAGTATGAAGAAACACATTGGAAAATCATAATGGTGTGTCTATCAGGGTACTATAATAATTACTTTTTCCTCTGTAATATAGTCATAAATCTAAATAACTAAATGTATTATTACAAAATAGGTTCATTAGTACTTAGAGGGAAGAGGCCACAGTGAGCTCATGAAGAAAAAATAAAGCCAGACTTCCTGCATTTCTTCAGTAGCAGTTTCTAAAATGATCAACCTGGAGCTATTCAAATGTCCTAGAAAACTTGATTTATATCCTAGGAGTGGTATTCCCAGGCTGGAACACTTCCAGAAGTGAGCTACCAGCTGAGCAAGGTACTCCAATCATTTTATTGGGAAAATGGAATAGACTGAGCACACTTAGCCCAGAAAAGCCAGAGAGCTTCCTTTAAAAGCATGCACTCCTATCATATGACAGGAGTTTAGGTTTGTTTTGTGTCTACTTCATAAGATGAACTCCTACTAAAGTAGCAGAAAGAAAAAGATTTCAGCTCCACACAATGAAGATCATTGTAGCAATCAAAGCCCCCTAAATGACGGGATGGATTAACTATGGAAGTAGTATGAGTCCAAGCCCTTAGGAAGAGCCCTGAGGTCCCAGTGGTTAAGTGCTAGGCTGCTAACCAAAAAGTTGACAGTTTGACTCTACCAGCCATTCCAAGGGAAAAAGATGTGGCAGTCTGCTTCCATAAAGATTACAGCCTTGGAAACCCTATGGGACAGTTCTACTGTCCTATAGGGTAGCTACAAGTCAGAATCAACTCAAAGGCCATGGTTTTTGTTGTAAGCTCTGAGTTGTTTAAGCAGAAGCTTGGTGGGTTACTGTGGTGGTGATATAAGCAACAAACAAGGGTTGAACCAACATCTTAAAGATTCCCTTCCATTCCCTGAGGATTTGAAGTCACTTTGGAGCACCTGTCATGTGTTGCAGTAGAGCTTGAAATGTGACTATCTTAAAGTTGGTGGTGGGGGTGGGGAGAAGAGATAACATCAGTCACCAGAAAGAAAAATGTGTCTGAGGAACAGCTAACTGTTTTTGAAACTAAAAAAAAAAAAACTTACCTAAACTAAGTAAATTAAGGTACTACCAGTTTTGGATTCTTATGATTATTAGACAAATAGTTTATAAGTTGGCTGGGCTAAACATAGAAATTTTTGATTTCTTAGTAATCAGCAGTTGTAAAAAGAAAAATTAAACAACTCTTTGGTTCTGAAAACAATGGGCTTATATGTCATCATCTTTTCTTTCCAAATTTGAATCTGTCTTCCATTACTGTGATTGAGAGCTTGGCTACCAACCAAAAGGTCAGCTGTTCAAATCCACCACCTGCTCCTTGGAAACTCTGTGGGGCAATTCTACTATGTCTTATAAGGTCACTATGAGTCAGAATTGACTCCACAGCAACGTGTCTGGTTTTTGGTTTGGTACTGTCTTTATCTGAGCTTCGCATACGTGCTGGGGATGGGGGGTTAGGAAAATGTTTCCTTTTTTTCTCATTTCATCCAAAGCTCAAATGTTGAAATATTTTCAGAAGATAGATATGTCTGGATGGGGACTCTGATGCATTTTGGTGTAAATTATGTACACCATGTAGAAGTCTTCAGTGTTCTCTCCTAGAGGTCTGAGACCCAAGCCACTGAGCACTATTGAAGTATTTGTTCCTTATTTTCATGCATTACTGACCATCCTGTTTGTATTCTATTTGTGTTGCTGCCCAGCTGCAGCTCCTGCCATTAGCCTATGGAGTAGCAAACACAGGTGCTGAGGTAGAGATGTCATGGAACGTAATTTCAAGACCCCAAATCTATCAAAATCCCCCAAGGAGTCTTAGCTTCTAGAAAGATCATTTGTTCTTATTCTATGTCAAAAGCAACACAATCGAAAGGAGTAAACCTTTGACTTTATGCCTTGGTTAGGAATTCTTTAGTGTCAATAAATGCTCTTTTTTCATAAGTTGAGTCTTATGCATGATGATTCTAAAGCAAATCAGTCACACAGCCGTATTTTCAACATAATGCAATGGAATTCAGGAAGTATTTTTCAAGCACAGATTGTACTTTATCACAAAATTATATACATATATATGTATATATATAAAACCAAAACCAAACCCATTGCCGTTGAGTCGATTCTGACACATGGCAACACTATAGGACAGAGTAGAACTGCTCCATAGGGTTTCCAAGGAGTACCTGGTGGATTTGAGCTGCTGACCTTTGGTTAGCAATCCTATCTCTTAACCACTATGCCAGCGGGGTTTCCATATATATACATACACATACATATATGTATATGTATATAGTGTATGATGTATTCAAAACAGTACACTGTGAAAACATCCCTGTCTGTCCCATAGGGTCGCTATGAGTCGGAATCAACTAGACAGCACTGGGTTTGAGGAAAAAGGAAAAAAAACACAATTGCATGAACGTTAAATAACATTTCAAAAATCTATCATGAAGTCACCATAAAACTGGAATAAACTGCTTTCTCTTGTTGAGGCCATTGAATGAGGTATTTCTGTTTAGCATTTGTTCTTAATTATATATGAACAATAATTTAGATGGGGCCTATAGTGCTCAAAACTTCAGTATCCAAATTTTTTCACCTTTCCCCAAAACTTTATTTCACTATTTAGTTATGTAACAGAACGAATTCAGTTATCAATGCACCTGGTGAAAGGGTCCCATATTTAAAGCAATACTCCACCCTGTGGCAGAGTGTGAAAAATGCATAGAAATTTCTTCAACAAAGAAATAATTACAAATTCATTGACTCTGAAATAGTTTTTTTCACCCCTCTGAAGAATACGCTAGAAAATGTGTCAATTTATAACACAGACTTCTCAAGTACTCAATACTCAAACACAATTTTTTATTCAATTTGGAGAAACCAGGTCTATGAGAAGAATAAAACACACACATCCTAACTATGGGATATTATTGGCTAATTTTAATATACAAACCTTGACTCAAAACGCATTTTAAATTTAGAATAGAGGTGTTGAATTCAATTTCTATAATAAAAAAGCAAGTCAGAGACTAGCTAAAATCTTACAAAAGTCAAAATTAAGAACTAAAGTTAATATAATATATAAGTGTATATGTGTGTGTCTGTGTCTGTGTTTGTGTGTATGGCACAAATGATTAAGTGTTTGATGACTACTAACTGAAAGGTTAGTGGTTCAAACCCACCCAGAGTTGCCTCAGAAGACAGGCCTGACAATGTGCTTCTGAAAGGCCACAGTCATGAAAGCCTTATGGGGTAGTTCTACTCTGTACATGTGGGGTCACCATGAGTCAGAATCAACTCGATAGCAAGTAACAGCAACATATATATATACACACGTATATATATACACACACACAATATATGTATATATAATATATATGTACAATATAAATAAAGTTAAATCATGGCTACTTCATAAGGAAAAACATACTTCCTAACAAAAGTATTATGTTTATGAAGAAAGGAAACCTAATGTTTAAACAAAGGATTAAACAAAAATTACCTTTGAAATATCTTTAGCCATTACAATTTTTAATTTAAAATTCTGATCCTAATCATTTTGAAGTTTAATAGCAAAAATATTTTATCTTGAGATTTTTGTGTTTTCAATTGTGTTAAGATTTTTTGTTTTGTTTTGTTTTAAAAGAAAATCTGTAAAGCATGCAAACATATCTTGAAGGAGAAAGTTTTCTTGGGTGCTAGACCAAGAGCCCCTGTTAAGGAACTGAAGTCTCTTTTGACAGAAAAGGAAAATGATCTATATCTGTGGGTTGCAGAAGTTATTGATGTTTCAAATAAACCCAATTTCAAATACTTGCCATTAATTGTGGGCCAACCATTGCTAGTCACTGGGCCAAGCCTTTTGTCTATACTACCTGTAAGCTTTTTTTTTTAACATTCCTATTTATCAGAGAGATCTTATTGTCCCCACTTGAGAGATGAGGGGGGAAAAAAATGTTCAGAGTTAAGCAATCTTCCCCGAGATTTGAGCTAAATTTGGCCCAGATACAAACTCATGCACTCCCTGAGCAGCCTTACTGTTTACATGGCAAGGGAAAACTGAATCATTTATGAAACAAAGCAAATTTTACAAACAGCTTAAAAAGGGCTCACCTAAAAAAAAAAAAAATGATATTAACTTTATTTAAAACGAGCAATTAAGAATATATTGCTATTGTCAAAAAAGTTTAAGAAATCCTAGGAGATATATATATATAAACTACCATGAGTTAGAAGATAGGTTTCACCTTAGGTAAGAATAAATTATACTTTTCTTAAAACGTTAGGTCAAATATTAAGTAATTTGATGAAAATCAAGGTGAACAAATTGGAGAAGATCCAACAGGAGTTATTCATGGGCTGGAAATACTTTGCTGTTACATCCTAAGGTACCTGGTGAGTGCTTGGTTAATCTATGTATAATATCTTGAAAGCACCTAAGAGGAAAAGCTGAAGGGTGGAGAATAACTTTGCTTAGGGAGTAGGCTAGCATCATGTTTGTCAAAGTTGTCAAGTGTATAAAAAATACTGGAGAAAGCATCACAAGTCCTTGATTTCCTTGAGGTGGTTGTTTCTAGGAAAAATGAAAGAGAAATGCTTTGGAGATGTTCTAAACATTTTGTAGAAACCATCAAAACTTACTGGCCATCTCTGCTTCAAAGAGGATTTTTCAGGCATGAAGAATTCTATCATAAATCAGGAAAGCTACAATCAGCAGCCTTGGGGTTTTCTGGTCCCCACTCGAAGAGTTGGTATCTCTTTTTATTAACAATGATTCATATAGAAGATACTAGGGATAACATGTTATCAGGGAAATTATCCATACAAAAAGGGGACTTGGATTAATTTCATAAAGAGCAACCCTTAAAATTCAAATTGAAGGAAGACACAAATGCCATTTTGTAAAAGTTCAGATTATACAGAAGGAAAGAAGTATTGACTGAATTGTTTTGAAAAACTGGTGTTTTAACTCAGAAACAGTGAAGGTGTTCCTATTCTGGATAAGTTTAAGAGTAGATTGGACTTTGAGAAGTGTTTTCAGAGCTTGAAAGAAATAAATTTGGACCCATAAAATCAGGCAGATTTTTTTTGCACAAGCACTTTAACCGTATTTCTTTGAGCACAGGATGGCACAGAAAAAGGTCCCCTAAAACCAAGAGAAGTTAACAAAATTTCATATATTTTATATACAAACATTTCTCTCACTGTTGGAGAATTAAAACAGTCTGCATATATATATTTTTTTAAGACAGAGCATGCAGAAAGGGGAAAAAGAATAAAGCATAAGATGTAATGAATTTTAATGTTAACAATAGAATCTTTTTAAGCCTAATTTTTTAACTAAACGCCAAACCAAACCTGTTGCCGTCGAGTCGATTCCGACTCATAGCGACCCTATAGGACAGAATAGAACTGCTCCACAGAGTTTCCAAGGAGCACCTGGTGGATTCAAACTGCTGACCTTTTGTTAGCAGCTGTGCAAATTAACCACTACGCCACCAGGGTTTCCTAAATAAACACAGTAAAATTTATTTTTGGGGTGGACAGTTGTGAGTTTTAATACATGTACAGATTTGTGTAACTAACACCACACTCTGGAAACAGAATGGTTCCATCATGCCAACAAACTTTGTCTTGCTGCCCTTTTGTAGTAAAACCTCCCCTTATGGCTAACCACTGGCAACCACAGATCTTTTCGCCATATTGGTAGTTTTGCCTTTTCCAGAGTGCCATGTGAATAAAATCACACAGTATGTAACTATTTGAGATTGGCTTCTCTCACTTAGCATACTGCCTTTGAGATTCAAACATATCGTCATATGTATCGATGATCTTTTTTTTTTTTTATGGCTGAGCAGTATCCCATTGTTTGGATATACCACAGTTCGCTTGACCCATTTACCCGCTGAAGTACATTTGGACTGTTTAAAGTTTTTGGCAGTTATGAATAGAGCTGCTATAAACATTCATGTATTTTTTTTTTTAATCTAAGTCTTAATAGTATTTAAGGGTAAATACTAGAGGTGGGATTACTGTATATGCTTATATTTTTAAGTTTATAGAAAACTTCAAAACTGTTTCCACAGCGGCTGTATATTTTTCATTTCCATCAGCAATGTATGAGAGAGCCGGCTGTTTCTCACCTTTGCCAGCACTTGATAGCTTGATGTTGTCAGGTCGTTTTGTTTTATCTGTAGCTGTTCTAATAGATGTGTAGCTCTACAACTAGTCAAATTGCTGTAGTAGTTCATCTTGTTAAAATTGGCATTACTCTAACGCTAGTACAATGTTGAGCATTTTTTCATGTGCGTTTTTGCCATTTTTATATCACCTTTGGTGAAGTGTCTGTTCAAAACTTTTGTCTATCATATTGTTGAACATTTAGGTTTTTTTTTACTATTGAGTTTGAGACTTCTTTATATATTCAGTGTGTAAGTCCTTTGTTGAATACGTGATTTGTAAGTATTTTCTCTCAGTCTCTAGCTTGTCTTTTCATTCTTTGAACAGCGACTTTCACAAAGCATTAGTTTTTAATTTTACAAAATTCAATTTTTCTTTCTTTTATGGAAGATTCTTTGGTGTTATATACAAGTACCTTTTGCCTCGATCAATGTCAGGAATATTTCCATCTATGTTATGTTCAAAAAGTTGTATAGTTTTTACATTCAAATTTATGATCCATTTTGAGTTAATATTTTGTATAGTGAGGTTTATGTTGAGATGCCTCAATTGTATATGATATGCAATTGTTTCAGCATCATTTATTCAAAAGACAGTCCTTATGCCATTGAATTGACCTTGAAACTTTTTCAAAAATCAGTTGGTATACTTTCTGCTTCAGCTCTGACATATTAAGAGCTTAGAACTCATTACCCTCTCCTTACAACAGAAAAACTGGGTAAGTTGAAAACTAATGACTCTTCTTGTACCCAATAGAGAATTGAAGCTGTAGAGCAAACAACCACGTTGAAATTTGGAGCGACAGGCACATCCAGAAAGACACAGCTGAGATCAGCTGCTTAACTTGATCAGAAGCCAGTGAAGCCATAAACACGTTTAAAAAAAAAAAATGTGGCCTCGAGTTGGCTCTGACTCATTGTTATCCCATGTGTGTCAGACTAGAACTGTGTTCCATTGGGTTTTCAATGGTTGATTTTTCAGAAGTAGGTTGCCAGATCTTTCTCCTGAGGCCCCTGTGGGTGGACTTGAACCTGCAGCATTTGGTTAGCAGTCAAATGCATTGTTTGCACCACCTCGGAATT